>NC_051157.2:100785934-100848358 GCF_013339745.2 Dermacentor silvarum
CACTCTAGAAGTTGAATGCGCAGCAATGGGACGAGGTTTGTAATGAGGCGACGGTAAAATGAGAAGGGGCAGCAAGTGGAGCCTTCCAAGAACCTCTTCACCGACAGCAACAAACCGACCAAGAGTAATGCCCGACTAACGATCGACAGGCTCATTCATCTTCATACGAAAAAAAAGGCACGAATCCGCCGGACTTTGCTGACACCCCTGGCAGACATCTACCTGCCGGTAGAGCACAAATCTGTACCGTGGGACGACCCGACACGCGTGTATAAGGGGAAACCTCAACTCTCGCTGGATCGTCCTTTCGAAATTTCGGAGATTGTGCACGCCCTTCACGACCTAACTGGTCGCTCGGCCCCCGGCCCAGACGGACTAACAAACAAACTACTCAGAAATCTAGATGACAAAGCCATACAAATTATTACGAGCAAAATTAACGAGGTATGGGCTGAAGGCCGGGTGCCGGACGAATGGCGAACTGCCAATGTAGTCCTCATCCCCAAACCTGGAAAACCACTCCATGTAGAGAATCTGAGGCCCATCTCCCTTACGTCGTGCCTCGGGAAGGTCGCGGAACATGCCATCCACAATAGAATTGGAGAGCATATTGAAGAAAACGGTCTATTCCGCCACAATCTTATAGGCTTCAGAAAATCCCTATCCACCGCAAGACGCCATGCTACTCATCAGGAGCGCCGTCATAGACAACAAATCCAGGGATGTAAAAGGCATCCTCGCGCTCGACCTAAACAAGGCCTTCGATACGGTCAGTCACGAACACATCCTCAACGAAATCTCCACTTTGATCTCGGAGTAAATTTCCACAATTTTGTAAGATCGTTTTTGGATAACGAACGGCCACCATAAACGTCGGACAAATCAGAAGCAGAAAGCACATGCTAGGTAACATCGGCAACCCCGCAAGGGTCAGTGCTTTCGCCGCTTCTTTTCAACATCGCAATGCACGATCTCGCAAACAAACTCTCGAAAGTCCCGGGGGTAGGGCACGCGATTTACGCGGACGACATCACCATTTGGTCCACGAGCGGCCCGCTAGGCACTCTGGAGCAGAACCTACAGCAAGCGCTGGACACCACGGAAGCTTTCCTTACAAACACGGGACTGAAGCTCTCCCCCAGCAAATCAGAGCTCCTCCTGTGCAAACAAGGCCCCAGGCAGAGACAGCCCCTTAGCTTCCTCCCCGTTTACCTACACACCAGGGACGGAGGAAACATCCCCAAGTGTAACACAATTAAGGTCCTGGGCATGGTCATTGGGGCTTACAGCAATGACAACGCGGAGGCACTAAAACGCATCACAAAGAGCACCCACAATTTCACCAGGGTCATATCACGGGTCGCTAGCAAAAGGGACGGACTGAAAGAGGACAACCTCATGAAGCATTTCACGCTTTCCTCATCAGCCACGTACTTACGCCGCTCCCTTCCTCAACTGGAAGAAGACGGAGCTGAACAAAATCGACACACTAATCAGAACAGGATTGAAAAAGGTCCTAAGCCTCCCTAGAAACACTAGTACGGAACGACTCCTTCAATTGGGGCTGCACAACACGGCAACAGAACTCTTTGAAGCACAGCGAAACGCCCAAATTAGTCGGCTCTCACTCACAAAGGCGGGCATCGACATATTACTAGAAGCAGACATACAGCCCCTCTTCATGCCACCAGAGAAGTCGCAACTATGCATAAATGCCAAGAGGTCAATAACCGTTGATGCAATCCCAAGAAACATACACCCGACCCACAACGAAGGGCGGAGAAAAGCGAGAGCGAAGGCAATCCTTGGCAACATTAATCGTAACGAAACGCAAGTCCTCTTCGTTGACGCGGCCAGATATTGGAATCGAGGCGCATACGCAGTCTCTGTGGTGGACGCCCATGGATCACTCGTCAACGCAGCCACGGTGGTTACCAACTTCACTCACGAAGCAGAAGAAATGGCCATCGCGGTGGCCCTTCGAAGCTGCAAAGAAGCCTCCGTCATTTACTCGGACTCAAGAACAGCCATCAGAACCTTCTCGGCGGCCCTCGTCTCTAGGAAAGCAGCTACGGTGGTCAACAAAATCTTCCAAGAAACGGGAGGAGATAACCTCACGTCCCCACACATCACATGGTTCCCGGCCCACATGGGCAACATTTCCGGACCTCCTGACTGTAATCCGAACGAGCGGGCACACCAACTGGCGCGAGAACTCACATTCCGCGTCTGCGGTCCGCCCCCTCGCTTCAACCCAGCCTGGAGGGATTTAGACAACAAAGACCCGCTTGTATCATACCACGAAATCACTTCAAATCATAGGTTAGCACGAAGAATTTTTCCTCCTCCTCACCAAAACCTCAAGAAAGCACAGGCCGTCACTTACAGACAGTTGCAGACTAGGACGTACATCACACCAACAACACTAAGCAGGATCAATCCAGATTTTCCTACTGCATGCCCACACTGCGGCCACGAATACAACAACTTCGAACACATGCTCTGGCTGTGCCCTGCCAACGCGGGCACGGACTTTCCTGACCAGTCCTCCTGGGACTCAGCGCTCAGAAGTACAGAGCTCATCGCTCAGCTCAAGGCTGTCCAGAGGGCCTGGGCCGTCGCCGAAGGACTATGTCTACCGGCCCCGACCTGGGTGGAGCCACCGGATAGATTGGCGGGGCCTCCGGCCCCGCTTTAATTCTTTCTCCTCAGGACCTAAATAAAGTTCGTACTCACTCACTCGCGAATTGCGCCACTTCAACGCCAGTTATCTTGCGTGATATGGTTTGGAACACTTCGCTGTCCCGCTAACAAATCCAGGTATCGAACACAAGTTGACACAGCGTGTAGCACGTTGCGCACTTGTCGACGGAAAACCCGCCGAGGAATATTGGCAGCGCTGCCTTTGCTGTCTCAAAAGAGAGCAACAGGCCGATGCTGATAGGAACTCAGTTTCCGCAAGGCTGCTGCAATGACGACACTTTCACACGCCACAGAACACATTACGTGGTCACGTTTGGCAGCCCATGAGACATGAGAGTCGTATCCCGTAAGCCGCAGCACTAGCTCCATTTTCTTGGTCAACAGAGCCATAGGTCCGTAATTTTATATGCCTGTCATGCATTCCGTCGAGGTGTTCTACCACCTAAGCTTTTGCTTCTCCCGTACGTGTAGGGCGCCAGGTGCGAATATGCGGAATGCTGAGTTGACAATCTACTCTCTCATGCGGCCACGGTGGCTTGTGGCGTTCAAATGGTTTAGAAAATTGCAGGCTAAGTACACGAAGTGTGTTGAGTGCCACAACGCGAGATTCCATCCAACTGCCAAGTCGCTGGAGAGGCGGTTTTCCCGCCCGAGTCTCACCGAGGTGGCATCGCGGCACGATCAGGCGTTCTGATGCAAGGAGTTGGAGATAGGACGACTGTGACTCATGCAGAACCTTGTTGCTAAGAGCTGCCTTTGGCAACCTTAGAGTTCTCCTGAGACCTTTGCGATGTAGCAACTCCAATCGATTATAGTGAAATATTGATGGTGATGTTAGCGGCAACTGGAAAAGCACACAATCCCCCATAATTGTCGATCGTAACTTCAACGTTGAAGAAGGATGACTGCTCCAACGTGCGTCGGCGATCCTACGCACCGGGTTAAACTGTGGTTCGAGCGACGAAATGATGGTGTCTACAGCACGTCTCAAGGAAATACTGGCATCATGTACTACGCCGAAAATTCTTACGTGACTAGCTTGATGAATTGATGTGCTTCGAATGCTAATCTTCATCGCCCTTTGTCTTTGCCGCAGCCCTGGGAATAGCATACAACAGGATAATTATACTGTGATGGTTAATCCTACCGATGAAAGGTCGGCTTGTGCAGACACAACTGTCTATTGAGCTATCATTGCCAGGCACTTGTGCTAGTATCCGAATGGCCAATGCACGTATCATCTGCTTATATTGACACATGTACTGTCTTGCATGTATTCTTTAAACCATCTGGTAATCCAGACATGGCCACATTAAATAGCAGGGGTGCCAATAGTTTTTCTTTTGGTACACCTCGGGAAATTGATCTCGCTTACTCATTGACGTTTCTAGCGTCACCTACACTAGCTGACCACTGATTAACGTATTATGAAACGTTACAGGTGTACTCTGACTTCCATTTCCGCTAGTCGACCAACTACTGAGCCATGGAGAACGTTGTTATTGGCCTTCGATAGATCAGAGAAGATTCTCAGAGTAGCAAAATCGGCTAGCTTGTTGGTTTTCGAAGTGGTTAACCAAATTTCGGATGTTGTTCTGCCCTTTGGAAGAAACTGATGATAAACTTTGGAAGAAGCTGATGATGTTTCAAGCCACCATATCAGTATAACACTCAGCCTTTTCCGTCAGTTTCGCAACGTAGGAAGTTGAGGAAACCAGTCGATATGAACTGCAAGTTGTTCTGCCTTTCCGGGCTTAAGTATTGGTGCAACCCGTGCGAGCTTCCAAGAGGACCGTACATCTCCATTTATCCAGATATGTTTAAAGAATGACAAGATATGATTCTTCGGCTCCTAGGTAGGTAGGAAGGTATATAGGTCAGGACCGGATAGAATGAACAAGCAGATGTTTTTTTATATAAACCTATGTCTCGACACCACTAGTGGCGTTATTAATCAATTTTTCATCCAACTTAGCCTTTCACAGAAGCTCATCACTCACTTTGAGTGGTGTATGCTTTTGTTCATTTGTCAAAAGCCATGGCACGAATTTTGCTGACAGGTGGCGCATTTTCCCGGCAGGTCAATGAGAATCTCACAGCACACAGTTCTTGAGATGCCAACATCTTCAGCTACTTCTAGAAGTGTCAGGCGACGACTTGAACGAATCACTTCACTCATTTCCGACACAGTGTAGGCTAATCACTTTTGATGTCGATGGTCTTCCTGAATGGTAATGATCTTTAACAGAAGTGTGGCTGTCTTTAAAGCGTTTCCACGACGCGTGTGTTGCAGTCTTCCGATTAAGCTGGAGTCGCAAAAGCTGTTGGCAGCAACTCATATGTCTCCGCAAAAGAGTTTCCCAGTTTCACGGCGAATTTCAGGCAAGCCCGCTGCTCCTTTCTACCGCTCGTTTCGACATGTAGCGGAAAATTCTAAAAGCAAATCCATATCACTTGACACAAACGTGCACTCACAAAAATATGTACGCGTGTACAGAGCTGCTCTTCCAAGCTAGCACACTAAATCTGCCGGTATAAGGCGGTAGAAATTGTAATAAAATTTAATATCTGTCGGACAGATAATCAGAAAAGTTCGCGAACTTTCCTGACAGATATCTGGTTCAGCTGTCTCGTGTACTTATCATGGTTCTCCCCCAAGCTCAAGATCTCTGAGTGTTGAGTAGGAAAGTTAATATCATTTCGCAGGGCGTTGCACATTATGGCAGACTACAGGAGCTCCCTTGAACACCCTGTAGGCAGGCTGGTGGTCGCGGGCAATTTAAACCGTATACTTTTCACACAGGCGGCATGCATATAGTTCTAGTTGCGTAGTAACAAATCAAATATTGCTCATGAAGTTTCCTAATGACTTCAACCAACTGACAACTAGAGATATGGCGTTGTCATAGAAACCACTGAGAAGATTGTAAAGATTGGTCTTTGACCCTATGCAATGAATTCAGCGCACAGGGAACTAGTTTGCGAATGAATAAACAAATACTGTGTATCAGGCAAACATTACCTGCCTCACATATTTCCATTTCTCCTGCTACTGATAACCGTGTGTGCTAAAAAAAGTAAAAAAAAGGTATATGGTCGCGAAGGAGGGCAATTTAACAGGCCTACTTTTTTCAGTTTCCGTATTCGCAGTACGATCACTTCGACAACTTTTGTTTTATTTTATTAGCTTTTTTTTCGAATATGAACCGTCGTTCTCTACATGACTCCCGTATATCTGATCAGCCCCCTTCCGGGCCTAATTACAGTGCAAGAAAGGACAGTGAAAGATTTCATTTTCTTGCTTGTTCAAGTTTTGCGGCGTTATTCAGCGTTTCGCAGATCCATTTGCGGTAGGAATGAAATTAGGCGATTTTCTTTCGGCAGACTTTCCATTAGTTGCGTTCAGGGTGTCGCTATCGCTGCGCGATCGCTAGCGTTCGCCACTGTGCGCAAGGCGTTTGCTTAGGAAACACCATTGGTCCCATAATCTTTGATAGCAGCAATGTTTAATGTGATAGCGTTAAGGGCTCCATGTCGCAGAAAGTAAGGCGTGGTGTAGGCGTAAGCGCCGGCGTGGTTGGCGGAAATATTCATGCCGAACCACATGAACCCGAACCACCCCAACCTGGCAGGTCCTTCGCGTGGTGCATGCGTTAGTGAAAAAAAATTAATTACTCAAAGCAAAATTCGTCAGCAAAACCATAAAGTACGACTTAACCACAACATATAGATGTGACAGCGTGGGATTGTAATTTAAATATCGAGAAATAAGCCTGATAAGCAGGCAGGAATCTATGAATGCTATCGCGGTCCACACTTAAAGGCGAAGCTTAAGCGTCCTCCAATTTTTTTTTCACTGCTTGGCCTGCGCAAGTTAAGACACATGGTATACTTCTTCTTTCTGGGGTTTTACGTGCCAAAACCAGTTCTGATTATGAGGCACGCCGTAGTGGAGGGCTCCGGACTAATTGTGACCACCTGGGGTTCTTTAACGTGTACTACAACGCAAGCACATGGTATACTTTGAAGTAATCTTCAAAACGTTCAAGCGACAATTGCAAGCTCTATAATTGAAGTTAAGTGTATGTATGTGTTTGCAATACTGCAAACACGTATACATACATGCAGTGGTCATAAATATAGGTTGTTGATGCTGATGATGTGTTTGCAATACTACACGGACGCTGCTATACTTACTTGGACGCAACTATTTATTCAGAAACACAACCATCGTCATTTCTATTTAGCTCCCGTTGTTATTTCATGGTATTTTCAGTTCTTTTTTGTCGAATGAACACACAGGATATTCTTGCAGCGTTTGAGCTTTGTTTGCTTATGTTGACGCTATCGAAGCGTCGCGTAGAGTAACTGTACAATGCTTGCATAGTAGCCTTCATTCAACATTTGTTTCTAGTTATCTCTTTCACCAGTTCTAAAAAGAAAACTAAAAAAAACAACCACATAAATGAACCAAGGTTGTATATGTCATTATCTCCATTTAGACTTCCCATTGGGATGTCGATTCGATTATTTCAACCTTTGCCGCCCTTGCTAGGTGCGCTAAAGTTAGCATTTGTATGCTTGTTTCTAGTGTTTAGTGATACGCTTGTAATGAACGGGAGGGAGGGGGGGGGGAGAGGTACGATAATTCTGCTTGTGTTTTCGTCATCGATACGATATCTGGCTTTATTTCTATAGGCCTTTGTTGACCTGCGTAGCTTTGACGCAATGTCGTGCCGAGAACCAACCATGCGCGTACCCGAAATGCCATGCTCTTCCCGAGGCAAAATGTTTTGCTGGAAAGGACGCATTACTTCGATTCCACTATTTTACGATCCAGTACCGCGATCGAGCGCACGCATGCTTAGCGGTGTTTCGATACTTTGGATTTATTTATTCACGGAGCAACAAGCAATTACCGCGCCATTTCGAAACAAGGTTTCATAGGCAGTGTGGTCATTAGGTCAGGGAATTTGTTTTTTCTTTACCTAGGAAAATGCCTCAGATTAATGAGGCGCTTCTTTTGTCATTATAGGCAATCGAGTTATGGTAGAAAGATTGCTTTCCTTTTCTTTCAATCGTTACACGTAAATATACTGTACATGGCGGACTAATGCCGCAAGCAGCCGCAAGCAGGAAACGCTCGCTAAGACTCTGTTTTGAGCATCTATTTCATTATGCCTTCAGCTAGCTATAATTTTGGTAAAGAAATAGAGTGTAACCGCCTAGCCTCGCATTACGCATGTGGCAACTAAAGTTTGGGTAGCTGGATTTTTTTATTGCACTTGAGAAGTGGAAACAAGAAGGCCTGCTTTGGGATCTTTGAAATCTTACGCATCAAAAAATACCGATTTTCAAAGAGCGTAGACCATGAGATGCAACTGTGAATGGAAGTTTTTCAGTAACCCGACTCATATTTTCTTGAAACGTCCTGCCTTGGAAGTGCGCCGCAGTTTTTCCGCGCAATCGCACGCTTAGTTCTCCGACAGATCGGTGTTACCATGTGTTACCGCGCAAATGACGATTTTTCTTTTGTCGTCGCAAATAAAGATGTGTGATTTTCTTTGCTCTTGGAGAGTTGAAGTAGGCCCACGCCGCATCTCTCAGAATTAGCAAACCTCTATGAGGACTTCTCTATATTAAAGGACAATAGGCATGGATCACTGCGCTTTTATCAGACTGTGTTCATGTAGGGGTGTCTCGGACGCAGAAAAGAAATTCGAGTACACTAGCTCCAGCCAGGCCCGTAGCGAGGAACTTTTTTGGGGAAGGGGGGGGGGGGGCACCTGCTGAAGGCCTCGACTATTTGAGGAAAGCACCTATTATTCAGTTTTATTTTCGGTAAAAACCGCAGTATGTAAATTATGTGACTTTTCAAATACTGTTTTATTATTAGTTGACCGCATGACAGCGCGAAACAGGCAGTGCGTAGAGTTGTGGCTAAAGAAAGGGGGAGGGGGGGGGGAGGGAAGGGTCGCAGTGGCGACAAAGTCGGAAGCGCAGCCGCCCCCCTCTGTTTCTCGGACGCCGACTGTCGGGTCTTCTGCTCTTTTGTGATGCTCCACGACGCTTACGAGGCGGCCCGTTCGGCCGATGTACTCAGCGCCGTAGGATCGACATGGGCACGGAAATATCAAATTTTCTGGAGGGGGGGGGGGGGGGGGGCCTAGGGCCCCGTCCCCTGGCTACGGGCCTGGCTCCAGCAAACATCCATCAGCCTGATTGCAGCAAATAATAACTAAAAAAATCACGGAAAGACATTCTGTACTACATTCTGCTTTGAGATGCATATTTTTAGCCATAACGTTCCCAAATGCCGAAAATTAATGCGTCCTTTTCTCGTGCTTATAAAATTTGAGCACGAGATGGGAATTTAATTTACAACATAACGTAGCCTATGTTTTCCCCAGGCAGGCACGCAACAAAAAAAAAAATTGCTGCACAGGTAAGGCAAAATTGTACAAAAATCACCCTGCTATGCACACCTCTGTAAAATAGTAAAGGGCAGCATAGTTTAAAGAAGAATACAATCGTTTGTAACCCGACATTCAAAGATTAATCGGTTTTATTATTTAGTTGCTTTCATAGCAAAGCCACATGCTAAACAAATTTCTCTTTTCTTTCAGATATTTTGAGGAAGAAACGGAGGATTGAGTGCAATAAAACAGTAAAAATCAAATAGCTATGTAAATCTCAAGGTGGGTAAAATATAAAGGCAGGTACTCTAGAGGTAAAAAAAATTCAGAGCCCTTCCACTACTGTGAAGATGGAAGCCTGGGCCTGCTATAGCGAATTAGTGAATTTATATATTATCATAATTGACTACATTGAGTGTCTTCGGCATGTTCGTCAACGAGCAATGATTCCAGCGTCTTGTTCTCGCCCGGCGCGATGGCCAAGTAGTGGGTTGGCTGGGCCAAGTTCGTCCCATCGTCATAGACTAGCGTAGGAGCTACAGCGTTCATAGCCGCGGCACACTGCACGGCATCGTCAGGATCCTGGAAGATGAGGTTAAACGAGCGTCCGTCCCATAGCGAGTCCAAAGGGCAACTGCTGATAATAGTGCGATCTCTACGTCACGAGACAAAGGGGCACAACGATTGGTGGGACGTGCCGCCACCGAGTATCGCGACACTAGTGAAAGAGGCATCGGTGGTGGCGAGCGGTATAACAATGGGCCTTTGTTATACCGGCGTGCGTCCGACCGGCGTGCCTAAGTATTTCGGCCCCATGTGCGTTGCGGTTTGGTTCCATGCGCGTGGCGGGCACAACTGGCGGGAAACCACCACGCGCATGGAACCACACATGGAGCCACACATGGAGCCGAACCACACATGGAACACACATGGAACACACATGGAGCCGAAATACTTACGCACGCCGGTCGGTCTACGGACGTGATCTCCTGGAACATGTCATATTATGAAGATATTTTACATTAAGAATGATTGGTAAATTCGGCAGCCGCTATAATGGGAAGTTACACATGTAGTTTAGGCGTTTCTTGGTTGCCCATTTATGTTAGAGTAAAGACAACGGAAGACAAGAGTTGACAAAAATCGTTTCCGACGGCTGCTACTCTACACACCCTGCGTTATTTTGTTTGTTGTGTAAGAACTTGGTCTCTATTTCACGTGTTCAAAACTATGGTATGAATGTAGGTGAATATTTTAATGGTTCTTTATTTAATAGCGAGCGAAAGACACGATTTATTCAATCACGCTATGGAGCGTCATTTCGAATTGAGCGTTCGCGAATTACGCGTAACGTACGTCTCACACTCCGGGTGTCTTCTTTTTTTTATGGAGGAGAGACCACAAAACATGCTACCACTGCACACCACGGTGGCACTGTGGCTAGTGCATTGCGCTGCTGAACCGGAATTCGCCGGCTTGACCTCAGTCGCGGCGGACGTATATAGCGACAGGGGCGGAATGCAAAAACGTTGCTGAACCGTGCTCTGCGTGTAAGTTAAAAAACCCACGTGGTCAAAACAAATCCGGAACCCTGCACTGTTCCGTCCCCCATAACTCACTGTTTAGTTTCAGGACCTGTAACCCCACACTGCAATAAACATCAATCAATATGACATTATAAAGTAACAAGCAACTTCATCAGGTAGTCAGCACGAATCCTTCGTGGCAGGTAGAGCCAGATTAACTTTAACCTTTCAAATCACCTTGCAAGCACTCGTCACTACATCGGGACACATAACCAGTTTCGACCTCGGGGCACGCACACAAAGTTCAAGGGCAGCTGAAGAAGATACAGTGAGATACAGTGAGTGGCCGTTGCGATAAGTGATTGACTGAGAGCTGCATGTATTGATACGAGTAGGTGATATTTATAGTCAAGGAGAAAAGAAGCAATGGAGCAGCGCAGACATTGTAATGCGTAGAATAGCCGGCGATATCAGCTAGTGGAAGCGGCGGGAGCCGATATCAAGTCGCATGAAAAAGAACGTAAAGGATAGAAAGTTCATTGCGTGAACTTGCGTCGAGGCAGCAAAGCAACACTGAAATATCGACAGACAAGCACAGTAGGTGGTCACCGGAGAAAATAATACTGCGTGAGTGCCCCGGTATTTGTGCAAATATTTCATAAACGCGCAGCCTTACTCTCTCCACCTCCCGCCCATATCCACGGTTCCTCTCTTGCCCAGAAAAAGAAAGAGCCTTTCGCTGGAATTACCAACCCAAGACCGTGATAGATCCAAATACGAACGAGTTTCGAAAACACCCAGCCATTACTTGCGAAACGGCCCGCACGACGTACGCGTTTGAACGACCTGGACGAACTGCGGCTGTAGCGTTGATTGGAAATCGATTTGTGCGCGACGCGTGCAGGCAATTCACCCCTAGTTAACGATGCATGATGGCTCGCTTTGTGCTGTTCTAGTACTGTAGTATAGAGCGCACCGCAGTAAAGTTCTGCCAGCCATGCCTTGAAGATAAGCCGTCCCCTTTTGCGCAAGTCATATTGTGCGCGCTCGTTCTTGTCATTCTGGTGTTGCATTTTTTTTAATTATAGAGATCTGGCTTCATTATTACCAATGCGAAGGTTTATGGATCTTTCTGTTAGAGTAAAAGCAAGAAGATTATGCGTTGACAGCGTGTGAGTCGCAAAAGGAATGGTTCAAAACGCGTAACAGTTCAGTATACGGTCGTTCTAAAGCGTGCACGGGGAGTAGACTTTATTTTTCATACTACAGAAGCACGTGTTAAGCTTATGTCTTTGGATGAAAATATCTGCATCAGTAATTTTCCATAATACTTCTGTTGTAGGACTGCCCACCATTGTCATTCCGCGGACGGGAAGGAGTCAGCTGCACTTTGCAATTGCGATATTTCTACTTTAGTTAAAACGAACAAGCCAACTTGATTATTACGCGAATTTGCAGGCATTATTGTGGGAAAAACGACTCAACGGACACTTACAGCTTCTGTCAAATGTCAAAAAGGTGCTCCCGTGTTGGGACGTGTTATTGAAAGTTCGCCTCAAACTTTGTTGGGAATATCAAATATGATAACACCGTAATTATGTCATCCTATACGACAAGGCCCTAACAGGGAGCAAGAACAGCAGCCTTATCGAAGACGAAGGGGAGCAGCATGGCTGGACGCAACACCTCTTGATCTTGTCCTCGCCATGGCCTCCCAGTAAAGCAAATAGTGTATGTCTGTGAACACTAAGTCATTCAAATGAGCTGCGGCCGCGTCTCTCAAACGATGGAAATTGTCTCCGCATATACCGCAGTTAACAGAGCTCTTACTAGGACAGCCGACACCTATTCCATTAATAGCCTTACACACCTTTTTTTCCTTCAAGTCTACGGCGTTCCTTGTACGGCGTCTGTACAGAAGTTATTTCGACAAACTAACAGTCACCTCAGCAAAACGCTCGTATTTTTCTCTATAGCCACGTCGTACATAGTAGAAAAAGTTTGGATTAAAAAAACGTGGGCACAAAAGGAACGAAAAAAGTATTTCCCTAAAAGCCAATTGTTCTTTTCCTCCGTGTTTGCTATGGCCCGTTTTCAAATCATTATTGCCTGGGTACTCACCAATCTTCCTTTTATGTATACGCTTCGTAAAAGTCGCGGCAGCGTTCCAGTTGGCATTAGTTGGAAGGTACACTACCCACACAGCCAATGCCGTTCACCATTGTGTCTTCTTTACGGCCATTACCAGAAAGCCTGCATAACATAAAACTTGACCTTGACCTTCTTGCCGCTCAATCTATGCTCTTTTTCCCCCCCACCGGTGTTCTGCGTCTGGACCTCCCTCCAATCTCATATCCTCGATGGCAGCAGTATGGCCGCTTAAGATCAACCAATTTTATTTTTTTCAAGCAGCCGGTATTGAAAATATCGACATTTAGCCATAGTCAGACAACTTCAAGACTGGTTGCATTGCCGACTAACCAGGCAGGTCATTCTCGCGGTCGGGAGAGATTGCTAGACCTCGCTTTGTTTTTGTCGTTATCACCTTCATCGCAACTAATGGTATCTACCAGTTTCTATACTGTCACAGCCCTTTTCTCAGCTATGTATGGTACACAAAGGTAGGTAGGTATCAGGTAGGTACAAAGGTAGGTACAAAGAAAGGTCATGTTATTCTGCTGATGTTGTAGAGGCTTTGTTTGTAATTTATGTAATATATTTCTTCTTTCTTTTATTTTTTAAGATCGATTTCTTTTATTTTTGAGGGTTAAAGCGCTGCATAATTATTGAAAGCAGAGCGCACTGCCTTCGTACTTTTGCGAAGTAAAACTCGATTTTGCTCTTTGGGTTCTTTCTTCGTAGCACATATTCTATTGTTCCCGATAAGCAGCCTCCTTATTACAGGATGCAAAACATTTTCACAATGGGAATAAAGAAACGCACTTGCAGGTGGGGCCAAGGGCATTATGTACCGATTGTCGCGGGAAATCCCACAAACTGTTGCCCCAAAATTATGTGGATAGTGTTCAAACAAATTAGGTGGAACAGTTTATTCCCGTTTTTAATATTTCTTTCTCTGCCAATTTTGCACACGTGCGCTACTAACTATAGTGAAACCTGCTCTAACATTTATGAGTGAGACGTGGGAGCTACTACAACATTCTAAAGTTGTTCGCGGTCAAAATGCATGATATGAGGCTGTGACGAACATCTACGGGAGGGACTAATGTATAGGAAGCGCATTTTCTATTTTTCAATGCCAGTGCAATCGCTCGCTCCGTAATGGGAGCCGTTGGTACGCCTTAGTTCAGTGAGTTCCCGCGATGTGACGCTTCCCAAAGGGTACAAGTGCTTGCGTCACGCGTGCGTCTGAGCCAATGAGCGCGCGCCGCTGCTTTTCCGGAGGAAATGCGGTAGACGCTTCAGTCGTCCGTCAGGATTACTTCCTCCGACTTCCGTCGCGAGGCGCCACCGAGAGGGTACTCTCCCCCACGACCGTAAAGCAGGCGTGAACGCTAGCCGAACCGTTGGATCGACAGCATCTGGCTGGCATTGAAAAAATAGACGAGGCGTTGATATAGGGCGTCCCGGCTAGCGTTAGCCAAGTTGTTCACCGAAAAAAAATTTAATTAACATGGTGTAAGATACGGCTTTAAGACCTACAGTGTTCGGTCGTCACACCTCTGACGACCAACTGTAATTGTATCTTGCACTGTATTTTTGGAATGTTTTTCTTTTTCTTTATCAGCTTGGCTAACATCAGATGGGACACAACTATACATCTTTTTACACACGTAACGTGACATGTATATATTATGTGATCCCTTTCAATTATTGCGGAATGTTTTCAATATCGTCTGAGGCAGATAGCATAATTCTTGTTGTTGAGCTGGGTTATTCGAAGTGGCGGACATTACTAGCATGAGAAATGTAAACATATTCAATATTTAACCAAAATTGACTAATTAACTTCATAAATAATTATGCCATTAAGCGCCATACAGCAACTTAAATATTTAATTTACGGCACTTACCGCAATTTGCGAATTGTAGCCGGTGAGTTTGCAAGCAGCATCCAATTGAAAGGAATTTCCAGGATGACACCAGTTTGAGATATCTCCAGACAGCGCACGAGATGAAACCAACGGCCAACCGTCGGCATTAGGCAGTGCCAAGTGGAATATTAGATAACGCTAGCTTGACGTTTACTGCTTAGGCAATCGCGTACACATAAGCAGGAACGCATTCTTCTTTCTGGGGTTTTACGGCCCAAAGCCAGTTCTGATTATGAGGCACGCCGTAGTGGAGGGCTCCGGATTAATTTCCCCTACCTGGGGTTCCTTAACGTGCACTACAACGCAAGCACACGGGCGTTTTTGCATTTCGCCTCCACCGAAATGCGGCCGCCGCGGCCGGGATTTGATCCCGCGACCTCGTGCTCAGCAGCGCAACGCCTTAGCTAACTGAGCCACCGCGACGAGTAGAAGCAGGAACGCAATTGTGCTTATATTGTGCGTGCTCGCAAATCTAGTGCCAGCTGCTGCACGCAGAATGCGGCCCTGACTCCGCCGCCGAGTTGATTGAGCTTAGAGTTGATGGTGTGTGCTCTTCGTCTCGTCATATTTTTGCGATCAAACGCACTTCGTGTATTTGGGGACGGTATAATTCTTCGTACATGATCAGTGAACGCCCCGTTATCGGCACAGCACGAAAACGGCGGCGCCGGTGATGACAGCGTGAATGCACATCGAGTGCCTGCATATTTGATATCTCACTGCAAGTGCTCAATCGGCTTACGTCTTCGGGCTTGTTCTGTCAACTTTAATGCCTCAATTTCTGTCGGCGCATGTAGTTGAAGCGCTAAAATTTCTGGCATCCTTACAAACTTGGGCACTCCGTGCATTACGCCAGTGCCACTGCGCTGCCTGGGAAGAGCAAATGGGCCGGCGAAAGGAAACCTTCAACACATTTACATTGCGACTCCTAATATTGTTTTACTATCTTTATTTGTGTTACCTATAAAATATCAGATGAACGGTTTGCCCTATTTTGAAAAAAGATTTTGTTTTCTTGCGCACCGCAATTTTGGCGTTTTCATAACTTGGCATCTACCTAGGTTACCGATGCATGGAAAACCACAGCAACGGCTACGGCGAACATACGACCGGAGTGAGTTGTGTATACTCTCTAATGGAAGTGTTATCGCAAAAAAGTACGCCAAATAAAGTAGCATGTATGTCATGAGGGGCTTTGTCTGGGAGATGCAGAATGAACGAAAACATGGAACATGGTTCATCGGACGCGATCTATCATCTTGCTTAGACCCGTCTAAACTTTGTTCCCGAACTCTCTGACGAAAACATTACCGAAAGTAATTTCACAGAATAGTCTGCGCCTGCGAAATCGAGGCTATAGTACACGTTAATGAAAATGTGTTGCCACGCTCCGAGTAACGGTAAATGAACTTCCACATCGCTGGTTCTCCTGTGATTACTTCAATACAGCACACGCTGTGGAGACTACAAAGTAAGGAAAACTTATACGTTAGTTCGCGCGTGTGTCTGGAAATGACCCGCATTTAATCCTTGTGTCTTGCTTCTCATCATCCCAGCTATCTCTATCGAGAAGTGACAAGAAAGGCGGTCGATAGCCAATCTTCATCTACAGCGCAAATTGTCAGTTTTGCTTATTTTGCAATTGGTTCGGCACGTGCCGTGCCACCTTATAGCATGAATCACCGGAAGTGTAACATGCTGGAATTTCGGCCAAGCAATGTGATTGCACAATGGAGCTCAAACCCTGAAGTAACAGCAAAAGTTTGTCTTCAGCCTTGTTTAATTTAGTTGGTGTGGTCTCTTTTACGTCTGTGGCACTGCTCATGAAAATGCTAAGAGAAATAATTGATCGGCTATTGTTCAGTTGAATGTTTGATTTGGTTCGACATGAATAAGCTTTATTGGGATTGCCCTCTCTCCAGAGTGTATCCGTGTCTTCTTCTTTGAAAATGCATTATTGTGCTTCATCACATGCAGAATGAACGAAATCAGGGAACATAGTTCACCGGACGTGATCTATCATCTTGCTTAATTATACCCGTATAAACTTTGTTCCCGAACTCCCCGACAAAAACTTTACCGAAAGTAATTGCACAGAATAGCCTGCGGGTAGCCGCCTGCTACATCGAGGCTACACACGGTAGGGAAAATGTCTCGCCATGCGCCGATTAACAGCAAATGAACTTGCACATCACTGGCTCTCCTGTGTTCCCCTTATTCAGCAAAAGCTGTGCAGACTCACAGCAAGCACCACTTATCCTTTAATTTTCCGTGTGTCTGGAAATAACCCACATTTCATGCTTGTGCCATGCCACAGTTCGACACAGTTATCTCTATTATGAAGTGAAAGAAAGGTGGTCGACAGCCAATGTTCATCTACAGCGCAAATTGTCAGTATTGCTTCTTTTGCAATAGGACTGGCACGCGCCGTGCCACCCTAACGCCACTCCCCGAAATTGCAACACCCGGGAAGCAAGGCCGCACAATGTAATTGCACATTTCCGTCCGAAACCTCAAGTAAAAGCAAAATGTTCTCTTCAGCCTTGTTTAATTTAGTTGATGTGGTATCTTTTACCTCTGTGGCACTGCAGTTTACTGTGCCAAATAATAATATCTTGAGAAACATATTTCCTAAATTTGTTATCCCTAATATCGCGCAGCAGCGTATGCGAAAGTGCACATATTAAATGCTGCTCAGGGGAAGGCTAAAACTAATTGATCGGCTATTGCTTGTTTGAATATTTAATTAATTTGTCTCGAATTGACTAAGATATATTGAGATTTCTCTCTTCCGAGTGTATTCTTGTCTTCTTTGCAAATGCAGTATTGTGCTTCACCACAGACCTCATAGACATTTGTGCGTATTTCACTCCAAGACCAACTTTGGGCCGTCCAGCAAGCCATGGAGTCCGTACGGGAGCAACAGCTCCCAGTGACCATCTAGGCGCCCCAGGCCCGGGTATCCCAATCGCCGGATTTCAAATAAAGTTATTCCACTCATTCATTTCGCACCTGCTGATGAAATATTTCGCTGCTTTCAGTGATCTACAACATAAAACGACAATCACCAAAAAGGAAACGCTTTAAAGCAACAAAATTTCGATGACGCAGTGCATGACGAAGGTCAAACTAATGGTGACTATCGAGCATTCCAGCCAATTTATCTTCATTAGCAAGTATCAAGGCCTGCTTTTATTTTGATTGAGTGAATCCCTTTCGGATGAATGAAGATGCCATCAGCGTTAAACAGCATTACCCTCCTTCATCCAAATGGTTCTTTCTTTTTTTAAATAGTGGACAGGTTGCATGGCTCATAATCAAATATTTACGTGAACATCTCGCCACTGGCTTAATGCTCTTTGAACAAACGAAGTTCAGTAAATAGCTGCACTTACTTTTTACGAAAACATGAATATTCTTTATTTATTATTATTACTAAATATTGTGTCTTTTTTTCTTTTCTTTCTTTTTGCTATAGAACATTGCCAAATGGGGTAGTCATGTACTTTATAAAATCAACGTGATTTTAAGTTCAGGAAACAGGAAAAAGGCTTCTTGGGCTAGGTCTGGAAAGTACGGTGGATGGGGCACGAGAGTGTGATGTTTTGCTAGATAGCTGCAGACAATAAGCGACGCGTGAACTAGCTCATTGTCATGTTGCAGCAATTAAGTCTGGGTTTCCCACAATTAAGGCTTCCTACTGCACACAGCATCACGCAAACGCGCTAGAATTCCTTGGTAGACTGCCTTGTTTACCATCTGACCACGTGGTACAAATTCCTGATGGACTATGTCTTTCCAGTCAGAAAACACTACCTTGATTTTTTGCTGACTAATGCGTGCTTTCTTGGGCGAGAAGACTGTTCGCCCACCCACTGCGACGACTGTACTTTTGTTTCAATATCAGAGCCATAAACCCACGTCTCATTGCCTGTTGTGATGTTACAGAAGTTTTCATTATCATTGCCAGTGGCATGCAGTTCCTGGCTTATTTCAACACAGGGGTTTCTGATCGAAACTGAACAAACGCGGCACGAATTTTGAACTGACACGACGCATCTCAAGTTTGTCATTCTCAATAGGATGCCATGATCCTATGCTGATGCCCACTTCGTCAGCTAGTTCTCGAACAGTTAAACGACGATTTTCGCGAATCACAGCACGCACTCTCTTGACATGGTCACCATCTGTTGATGTGGAAGGTCGTCCAGGCTTGGGATCGTCACCAACCCACATTCTGCTTTGTTCAAAATGCTTAAACTACTCATAGCACTGAGTGCGACTCATACAGTTTTCCCCATGTGCTTGGTTGAGCAATTGAAATGTCTCTGTGAAAGTTTTGCCACGTTTGTAGCAAAATTTCACACACGCATGTTGTTCTTCAACCTGATTGGTTGTTACTTTGGCACTAATCCAACAAACAGCTTGTACACGTGCGCTCTTCGCCGGCTGTAGCTCACCAGCCAATGGTCAGAGTGAAACGCGGCAAATGGCAGTTTGTTGTCTAAACCCGCTGATACATGCGTTCAGTAGCCGCAGCGTGCTCTCTGCCGATTTGCGTGCTATTTCAAAAGTTTGGTTTCTTTTTGAACACACCTCGTATATTTTCATGCAGCGTTTTCATTCTTTCTTTTTTTCGTGCTAGTCATAGATAGCTATTTTTCATTAAAGGTGCGAGCACTTAGCTGTCTAAATTCCTCATTAGATAGCTTATCTATAGAAAATGTGACCTTGACCTTGCAGTAAGTTTAGTACATATGTCTGTTCTGTTCCTCATGTTGTAGTTATCTGCTATTTTACGTAGTTTTGGTTATAAACAAAACATTCTTTAATGAAATAGAAAACGGTGAACTTAGAGGCTCAACTTTTGTTGATCGCAACTGCATGAAGTACATGCAAGTTAATGCGTTGTGCTTGTTTCACATTAAAAGCTGCACTAACACTGCCTATCTGCTTTAGTATATTTCCTGTAGCAGTGTGGCTTTTATTTGTTACTGTCAGAGCTAGGTATATAAGTCCCCATTCTGTGTTGAAAACGTACAGTGAAACTATGCTCGGCACTTTTCACTTTGTTGTATTGTAAATGAATCATTCTCCTTTGAAAAATATGTTCTTTGTCTGTCTCCGCATGAACGTACGTGTCTGCAATAATGTACAGCATGCTTTCAGATGGCGTACACAGATGAACTGGGCATTCCGCAAAAAGCATACTTAACGTTGTAGGTGAAAACGTGTGCTTTTAATAACTGTACATATTGGGCGCAGTTGATATAACGAAGGCAGAGGCACTCAGCTAGTGTACACGACACCTAAATCCGCATTCGATCTCTCCTTCGAAATAATTAGGTATGCTAGCGGGCACTCCATCTCACCTGCTTGCAACCACTTCATGGCACACCTTTCTTTGCCGGACACAGCACAATTGTGCGTGCTCACTTAATACAGCGCGTGCACTTTTTTGCAGTCTGCACGGTGCTTTCGCTTTCTTTTTGAGATAACCAAAAGTAGTTTGTGCATGAATGCGGCTCGTCTTGCGCATGGAGATTCACTTGCATTCCAGATAGCAGAGAGTGCTCATTGCGGTGGTGCTGATCACACAAATGCAGCGCAGATACAACGGGTAAATTGCGGTTATTCCACGTTAATTTTGCGCCGAAGTCATCGACTTGCAAGGATATATGAATGTAACCATTGTAAGCTTCGACACGCCCGAAAAATCCCACCTTGTTATGCAAAATTTCACGGCTGATTCGTTCACTTTCAACGACAGTCGCCGCAGTAACAAGGTGACATTAGCGTTTCGGCCGCACCTGTCGCATTCCGACGGAAATGCAAAAACGCTTGTGTCGTTCTTTCGGTGCGCGTTAAATAACTCCAGGTGGCCATGATGAATCCGTAGCTCTATATTATTGCGTTCCTCGTAATCCACAGCAGTTTCCAGACGCTAAGCCCCATAATATAAATTCTTTAACGATGCCTCGATTTCTTACCTCCCTTCGTTCCTTTAAGCTCGACGGCACTGCAGGTGTGGCCACGGTAGCTCGTTGCAACGTCGCATGCATGCGCCTGGCAGGTGAAGAGGTGAAAACAAGCTAGCGTGTGCAAAGCAGTGAAGCTTCCGATATTTGCAATGCTGTTACGGTAGGCTCACGGGCGGAGATACTGACGCGCCTTGCTGCTTCAAAATAAACACTGAATCATTCACTACAACGGAACAGCATAACAGGATCGGTTCGAGAGCATTCTTCTTGATACTCACAAAAGCTATATATGTCAGTCTTTCGGACAGGGCATCCCCATTGAGGCCAGCGGAGGTGAATGGAAATATTTGTCGGTTTAACAAACTTAGACGGGCCGGTAATATCCCGCCCGCTTATTCGACGTCTCAGAATATCGGAGCCGTATTGTCGTTATACCTTCGAGGCAGCGCAACAGCGCGGATCAGTTTTAACTGAACCTTCTAAATGAGGTTGAAAGTTTCTCAGACAAAGCCGAGTTCCCGGTTAAACAGTGACTGCAGCCGCATCATAGCGAATAAAGAGAAAATATTAAAGAACCACATTTGCCTGGCGAAGCAGTTTTTCTTTTCGTGCAGCCCCCATGCTCCGTAATCCTACCCCATTTAGCCTTTCCGCCCCACATGACAGCTGTTGAAAGCGCTATTCGTATACTGATGCTCATTTAAATACATCTACGGTCACCAACCACCTAAGCATCGGTAACAGCTACACAACCTATGTGTGTATCACGCACGATCGCCGACGGTGCACGATCGACATAAAACGACAGCCTGGGAAACACAAATGTATCTGCAAATAGCTGTGCGAGTCCTCAGGGCAGCGTAGTGATGTGGAGTAGTGGTTAGCGTGTTTGGTTCTCACGAGGAGTACCCGGGTTCGATTCCCAGTGTTCCTATGCTTGTGTGAAGTGCGTTGCCATGCTTGTGTTTTGTGTTATCAATTTCCTATAATGTGGTTCTATGCAATGTCTGAAACAGCGCTCAAAACCACAGTGGACGGCGCCTGTTTTAAAATAATTTTTTTTCGTAAAAAAATACCCAATGGGCCGCATAAGATTTGAGCCGCATAAGATATGGGCCGCTTAATAAGCCGGACAGATTTGATCTGAAATACCGCATAAACATATGGGGTTATGCGTGACGTTCATCAAGCGGCCCTACTATGGGCCATTTATATGCAGGCCGCATAAGCAAGAGCCGCATAAAATAGGCCGCATACGCAGTAGGCCGCTCACAGTGAGCCATTTATAAGCGTCGAAATTTTGATCTACTTTCCGCCCTATATGCGTTGTTTTAAGCCGGTATTTGCTAAGAGTGTATAGTATTGCATTTGAGCATGGCGTTGTGTAGCCTGGTGGAGCTGGGATACTGGTGTCTTGTTCATGGCAGTCCTAGCAAAGACGAAAAGTTAAAAAAAAAGTTTTTTTTTCGTTGTCGCTCCACATGAACTAACCTATAAGAAAACAGAACCGACTATTCGGAAGAATTTCAAGATTGTTTTTATAACCTCCCACTTTAGTAAATAGGCTGCGTTTACACGTGCGACTAACTATGACTGCAGACATGGTCAACAGTCGTTACACGTAAATAAGAGAGCCTAGAGATGATGATGATGATGATGAATAAACATTTATTGGGCCCAAAATATATTGGTGGTGCCCACAGGCACCAGACGGGGTGGTTCCCTAGTTACGGGACCCATATGTTCCCAGCAGCTCCAATGTTGGGCCATAGAAAAACTAGATGCCGAGCAAACGAAGTGGCAGCATACCACGTCCCGTGTATGAGCAAAGGCAACGAGAAAGCTGCTTTCTTTTCGTTCTATTTCTCTCATTTTTTTCTATTTTCTCATCATTTTTCTCAACGCCGATGGTTTTGCTGGCGTGCAAAGAAAACACATTTATTATCTCCATATTTGTTGCAATTATGCTGCAATGACGACAGTACGCAGAACCCCTTTCGGCAGCGTCACCCAATTCATTTTCAGCAGTCACTTTGGAATCTCAAAATATATTTGCTATTGCGTTCGCGTTTTTATTTAGAATACACAGACGACCACAAATAATTATTCTAGAAATGTGACAAAGTCACTGCGACATAGAAAAAAGTTCATTTTTCCACATTGAAAAAAAAAAAACTCCCAATTCGACACGCTTTGAGAGCAAGAAAACAACCAGGCAGTGTTCAAAGGCGTCTATTCAAAAAATAAAGTGGTAACCAGGGAAATGTTACGGAAGCCAAGAACGAAGGACAGCGTAACTTAAATTGACCGAAAGCACTACTGTGGGCAGAAATGCTTTACTTCTATTCACAGTAGTGCGTATGTGTTTATATTCATCTGGTTTTCCTTTATTTTACGGTGGTGTAATGCCAACTGCTCTTATCATTTTGACTCCAACTTGCCAAAGTGGCCCAAAGTAAGTCAAGGTACCTTCTTTACTTGTGCGAATAACAAGAATGAACGTTAACAAACATTGGTTTCACCAACTCACGTTTGCACTCTCTTGACCATAACTTGCGACTTCACCTGCCACCTGGACTCTCCCGTCGTGAAACAACTTTACTGTGTTGCATGTGGTTGGGTGTCGCATTTACCAACGCCTATTCGTTCCTAATAGGGATGACCAACAGTGCGGCATGCAATTTGTGCGGGTGCGACGAGACTTTTGAGCACCTTCTGTGTCACTGTCCATCTTTTGACATTCAACGACGTATTCTCCAAGCTAAACTCAACCTGTTAGATAACAGAACGCTCTCGGAAGAAAAGATTCTTGGACCATGGCCTATGCATTCTTGCATGCAAAAGGTCACAAAAGCCCTTTTGCAGTTCGTGAAGAGTACTGGATTGTACGAACGCTTGTGACAGCGGAGATTCTTCTGTGACTGTCTCTGCGAATGACTGACTCTATTTTTCTTTTCTCTCTTATCTATTCATCCCCTTTCCCCTCCCCAAGTGTAGGGTAGCCAACCGGGCACACCCTTCGTTAACCTCCCTACCTTTCCCTCTTCGTTTCTCTCTCTGTCTTTATTGAAAGAACATACCCTGGGTATCACAAGCGGAATGGACATGGCATTTGCTGAGAGCAACCCATATGTCTTGCGTTGCCGTTCCACGTAAGTGATGATCAAATTATCTATGCAATGAATCCTTCACGTCGGTGGTGCTTCAGTGCTTTTAAGAATGGCAAAAGCCGTAATTGGGCCGTATATACTGCAAAAGCCCGAAATTGCAAAGCTTATTAGACGATAGTATGTCCAAAGGTTTCAATTCGCGAACAACTTGGGCTGTGTAATTATCGGAATTTTCGGTACTGCAGCAGAAGGCAAGAGGTGGCTAATCTATGGTCAATCTACCTTGCAGGTAAAAATAATATATGCTAAGGAGGCTTCATCACTTTACACGAACAGATCTACGGTTACACATTATTTCATTATTTTTAACCGACCAAACAAGAAAATAAAGAAAAGAAAAGAACAGCTCTCTTGAGCTCGATCACAGTGCCTAGCAGAAGTTACTTCTGCAAAAAGTTAGGGCGAGATACAAAAAATGTTCGACAGTATCTTGCGGAGCCTTACGCACGAACCCCAGATTGCATTTTCACTTCAGATTCGCAGAAAGCCTGTGAAGCAACAATGAATTTACTTCTGCCTTTTACTACATGGCACTGTACTCATTTAACATAAGTATTGCCTTCGCTGACGTTGCAAGGAGGCACCCAAAGAAGAACCATTACATGTAGTCTTAGCTTTGGAACCTCGTGCTACACAATTCAATTGCACTCCACTTCTGAGTTTTTGCAAAGTACTCTATAATAAAGTGAAGCTCTACAGATTGACCTTTCCTGACTTTGCTTACCGTGGTTGCTGCTGCTTTCTTGCTCATACACAGAACCACAGTGATATAACAAATCAGTTTTTACGTAGCCTAGTCTGTGCGGGTTCCTGGCTCTGTTTTCTAGGGAATTTCACACTAAAACAATAACGAATAGAACATATCCTCAATGCAGCAAACATACACCATCATGAGCATAATTTCTCTATGAAAGCGAAACTTTCCTAGCTTTCGTCCGCGGGATTTGGCGCGTCTGCTCCGTAGGCTTTTCGCCAGTTAAGGCACGCCGGTCCTGGAGACGTTGTAACCTGTGGTCGCGAGGATCGCTTGGTGGCGATCTCCGTGCTTTGCTCGTTTGACGGTAATACAATTGCAATGCTGCCAAACGCCGTGTAGAAGATGAACAGTTCGGTTGGAAATAATTTATTAACTGCTTCGCAAGAACTTCGCTTGACATGGATTGTAAAGCGTGCGTTGGACCTCCGTAATATTTTTTCTGCTGTTCTCCCGTACATGGCATTGCCTCTTCTCAGTTCTTTCTACATCACGCTCACGTTTTATTTTTAGCAGATAAGAAAGAAAAATCAGCATCGTTTCGGCAGTGAGTCTAAGCTCGGAAACAAAGAGTATGAAAAGCAAAATAAAAAAAATTGAACGCTTTCGCTCGATTAACATATATATTTCTATACCACAGTGCAGAATTGTCAGAAGCAGAAGAAAAGCGGCAGCACTCATCCTGGCACTGCTTTAAAGTGCGACAAGCGCATTGTACAATGTATCGCGCTGTACGCGAAACGACGAATTATTTTCTTGCGAGTCAAGTATCGAGCGTGCCGTACCCTCAGAGAGACGCTACGTCTCTCAATAAACTCGCGAGGAGAAGAAAGCGTGTCACTATAAAGCATGATGCACAAGAAGCACGAGAGACAGGCCGCCCTACTGAAGTTGGACGTGCGCGCATTGTTGAGCGGAAGTACTCACTTTATTGTCGCGAAGAGATGCTATAGATATATTTCTGGTTCCTAAAAGCACCGATAAACATGATATTGCTGGGCGTCAGTTTTTTTTATTGCGATATCAACTATATGGACACTCCGAACGGATTTCTGCCGTCGGCGTCGTCGGCGTCGTCGTCGCCGTCGCCATGAGGCTCCGTATGAAGTCCAAGGGCGATAAAATCGTCGCCGCGCGCTGCATGCTGTATGTGCGCGTGAAAGCACGTGAGGGACGCGCGCTTTCACGGGGAGCGAACGCACGGCGGAGAGCAACCGTGACGTCTTCCGTTGCGCGAAAGGCCGTGAGGGGATGGAAGGAAGGGAGGGGGAGCGACGTTTAGCTGCAGCACCAAATGCGTTTCTTGCGACCGGGCGCAAGGGGAACTGGAATCTCGCTGGCGAAAGGAGTAAAGCGGGAAGGCAGCGCGGAAGCGAGGGGGTGCGGCTTCTGCTCTGCGAGCAGCTGCGTGTATACTTGTACTTTGCGTGGCGGCGGGTGGTCGCGCGCACCGTATCTTGAGAGCGATCTGCAACACTGCTCCTACCTTCATATGCGCTGTGCTTTCGCCGCTCAGTTTCCGTTGAAACAAATAGACCGCACGAACCTTCGCTCGCTGCTGTTGGCGCGCTTGCTCACGCCAGCGTTTTGACAGCGGTTGTGGGCGGTCATCGAGTGTGATCTATTCATTTTTGCTTGTGCGCGCGGACACCATGCTTGTTAATTCAGTTAGTAAGCGAATGTATCTAAGTTTATACAGCCAAAAAACTACTATCTTTACTCTGTATAGCTCTCTACTAATTTGCTATCGCAATTGATGCTGCGCCTTTCGGGCGAAACTGCGATTTATTTGTATGTTTTCTCGTATTCTGTCTTTTTCAGTGCGCCGTCCTGTCCAGCGTGTCACATATATAGACAGGAAGCAATTACAGTGCTGTCTGTTGAAAGTGATAGACAAATCGGGGGAAAACTTCGCATCTCCAGATAGGCTAAGTTTCCACACGACAAAAAAGAAAGAACGGAGCAAAACCGCACAAGGAATGAAAACGGTCCCGTCGCAGAGATTATTTAAAAATTCTTGTTCTCAGCCTGTGTTGGGCGGAATGCTGCAAATTTTGGTGAATTGGACCGAGCAATGCCAGCTCCTCCATGTCTGCCAACATCCAAGTAACAACTTATTTGACACTGCAAGTATCTCTGTTACGCTGTAAAAAAAATTCATTTTTTATGTTAGCACAGAATACGGCATTTGAATTGTGCATGTTTTCAAGAAAGCAACTTATTTTGCTTG
Source organism: Dermacentor silvarum (assembly GCF_013339745.2). NCBI lineage: Eukaryota > Metazoa > Arthropoda > Arachnida > Ixodida > Ixodidae > Dermacentor > Dermacentor silvarum. The sequence goes on from NC_051157.2 coordinate 100,812,770, forward strand.
GAGGAGGAGGAGGAATAAACTTTTATTTTAGAACCAGCACTCGGAAACTACAAAATTTAACAGGAAGCGTAACGATGCGCCATACTGTCTTTAAATATTCGATAAACACGAGGGCTTGTAAACATATGGCATAAGCTGTTCGTCAACTACATTTTGTATGCCACTCTCACTTTATTCCTGGTTCAGCATTTTAACGGGCCTTCCTAATTATCCTCGATGTATTCACAGGGCACTAATACAGCTTCTTCGCGAACAAGGCCTGTACGCATTTATTCGATCACATTATGCAGAATGCCAAAGCGTACGGTCAAAAAACAACAAGAAAGTAAAATAATTTGAGGACAGCCGATGCTTGAGAAGATGCCAAGGAGTGCGCCAGGATTGGTCGCACGAGAAATGATGGCGGTAACGTTAAACGACATTAACGCGCTGGTCTGTAACTATCATTGGCGAATGTAGCATATATTATATAGGTGAGAATAAAATAAAGATGTGCAATTGAGCTGGTTATGCAGTCCGTTAAATAGATGGCGAGAGGGTTATTACATATATAGATTGGGTGCCAAGCAAATGTAAGCGCAGTCTATAACACAAGGTTAGGAAATTCGCTGGAATCAGGTGGAATTCAATTCTAGGGTTTTACGTGCCAAAAACCATGGATTCATTATGATGTACACTTCAGTGGGGGACTGCGGATGAGGTCTTTGGTAATGCCTGAAATAAATTGATGCATGGAAGGTCAATGGACTCGGCTGTTCGCCATCGTGCAGTTTTGCGTTAGTTCAGCTGCGCCGTGGAATGCTCGTGTAACTGATGCCAGCAGTCCTTTAACCCCGGGAGGTCATATGAACAATTTTCACTGGCTCTTGCTTTAGGCAGCATTTGCGCGCTTCGAATTACACACGATGTCTGATATCACTCCAATTTTGAAGACGTGCAGGCTGCACTTTGTATTAAGTCTAGATTGGCAGTGGAGGTCACTGTAGAGGTGGGGCATTGGTTATATGACAATCCGGAGGAGAGAAGAGCATCTACAGCTTGATGATACAATCATCGAGTGGTGACTGATATAACGGCGCACTACGACGTTCTCTTGGGAAGGAATAAACTTCCGACAGGCACATCGAACCATGTTGTTGGGACTAGTTCTTGCCTCGGACACAGAAAGGGCGTCGGCCCACGTCGTGTTCCTTCCTGTGTCGTCGTAAATTCTAAGAGTGCACCTCGGCGGCTCTTCGAGGAACTCGCTTATTGCAAGCACCAGGTTACAGATTGATGGTCTTGAGCCTTCCTTCAACGCCTCCGACCATACCACCCGTTTTCCAGCAGCACCCACTCCGTTTATTGTCTTGTGCTGACACCCTTTCTCTTCGCCTCACTTGGAACGGTGATTTCTACTTCGTACGGAATTTCTTGCGATGTTTCATTTGGATTGAATGCAGACTTCTACTCACAGTATGCATGTTTTCTACGCTAGGCCTAAGCTCAACGCTCGCGGCATTGGGCGTTATGCCATCTACAATAGTTATATATATATATATATATATATATATATATATAGTTTAAAAAATAGAAGCACGTAGAAAAACATAACAGGACTTTACTGATGTTTCGGCCGGGGTCCGGCCTTCATCAAGAGTGCGTTTGCAAGGATACAGCGCTCAATTTATACATTTTTGCCGGGTGAACAGAGACAAGAAAAAAATACAAATAAAAAAAAGGAATACAACAAACACGTGAATGGAAACTTGCACGTGCACAGAGTGGTATTATTAAAAAGAGAGAAAAATAACAGGTAATACAACAAGGCTGTGAAAACAAGCTCGCAAATCGTGGGTAGCCTATGACCACAGGCGCGCACAGATTTAGTGGCGTCATGAGTGTCAGCACGTCTAATGACTCATGTCAAGGTCATCAAAAACGACGAGCATATACAGTGGTGCTATAAAGGGGTACAAAGCTGCGCGTACATACAGTGGCATTAGGAAAACATATTAACATAAGGCATGCGCGTCGTCGCTGCTGCCAGGAGAGTATTTGACCACAAAGACGGTCAATACACCCTCCCCTGGCCGTAGGACCCCTGCACTGTGACCTCCACTAACCTCTGAGTTGAACGAACTGCGATCCATTGCATTCTTTGCACACGTGGTATTCTTTGTGTTTGTAGGCAGGCGTAATTTATACAAAGTCTATGAGTGTGCGAAAAAATGAAATAAAATATAAAATAATTGAAATATTTAATGACAAGGTTAAGTAATAAACATCAATATAATTTCGAATTATTGTATTAATTCCAGCAGCACTACCCTGGGAGTCACACTCCCAGGGTAAGTTCTAGTTGTAAAACATAAATACCCCAGAAAGTGGATGGGAAAACGGCTCCGTGGTAGCTTAATGGTAAGAGCATCGCACGCTTAATGCGAAGACGTGGGATTGTTCCCCACCTGCGGACAGTTACTTTTTTCATCCATTTTCATTTCCAATAATTTACCATGTCTTAAATTCAATTAGTAAGTACAAGTAATTTCGCCTATGTTGTCCTTGGTGTGATGGGCTGTTGGCGTCTTATGATATATATATATATATATATATATATATATATATATAATATGGGGCGTCTTTCTCTTTGCAATTGGCCAGCCGCCTTTGTTATTACTATGTACAATATCAGGACTGAGTCGATTGGCTAATGGTTTTAATGACCCAAGGGGCCAGTTCTGACAGCAGCGCCAAAACATTTACGATATTTTTTTTGCTCTTACGGACAATTCTAGTGCAAGAACGCTTAGTGAATACGGACCCATGTAAGCACAGCCAAACTAACCTAACCAGTGAGGCTAAGGCTTGGCTATGACTCTCATTAAGACCGAACAATGTTGTACTGGTGCCCATGCTTTTCTTGCATAAAGTTAAATTTGATCTTTTACGGATACAGTGCATTCACGACATCACTCTTGCTTTTATTTTCTGTCTGTTTCACTGTGGTGGGGGTTACGAGTACTTCGCAATGTGCTCATTAAAGTGCTGATTCTTCTCTGTACGCAGAAAGATATTTTCCTCACTGCCACAGGAGATATCAATTAAGTTTCGTGTTGTTCTAGCCCGCAGAGCTGAATTTACATGTGGAAGGAGGCGCAAGATTGCATCAACGTTTATCGATGAAACAGCGTTGCAGCTTCGTGGGTCTAGCACGTGGTAAGAGAGTTGACTTTTTCGCTGTTGACTTTTCGACTTGGTCGCCGCCGTTATCTGCAGCAAAGGGTTCAAGATATCTTTTGTTTACTTAAGCACGAGCAGAGTAAGCAAACACCGGTTTTTGAGGTAAACACGCAACGCTTGCTCTAAGCAGACTTACTCTCAAACCATGTGGCTGGAACAATAAACATGAAGGAATAAAGTAACATGGATGAGCTGGCCATTATCACCAACCTTGAGGTTAATGAAATTGTGGTTCATGTTCCTGCTTCCTTTGTACAAATATGGACACAGAAGTTTAGGGTATGCGCTTGTTTTTATTCACAATTCCGAATAACTTAAAGTGTCTGGCGCCATCGCTAAATATTCCTCCGGTTGGCTTACGTAATAATCAATCGCTCAATCAAGGCATTCGTTAACCAAGCAATCACAATCAATTAGTCATTTTTATTACCCTCCCCAGGAACAACCTACTTGTCTTGGTATTGGCGCACGCCAGAATCGGTATAATATACATACACAGTGAGACAAACGTCCACCACTTCTGGCTGGGTCAGGAAATAGGTCCACTATAATATATATATATATATATATATATATATATATATATATAATAACATAACATACGACAGCAATATATAACCCGTAACGTACATTAAGAAGATTGATTGAAATTTCTCGAAATCTGGACACCAAGCATATAGTAAGAAGTCACACTGAACAAGCCGGATACAGATACCTCAAGGAAGAGGAAAAAAAGAGTACACATGTTGTACGATAACTGTATATTACATAGCATCGAAAAAGAACATCAACATTTTCGAAATAGGTTATGAAGTGGATGCAAGTGTGGCTTGGAAAGTGGACATATGTTTGGGAAATAAGTCAGTTTGTGTGAGTGTTTGTTGCACGCCTAAAGATTCCTGGCCAAATGATTATCGGAGATGCCAGAAGTAGACACATGAAAGGTCTAGACAGTAGTTATATTGTGCGGATACGTTATACTAACATTACCTAACATTTCTGTGTAATCAATGAGACCATTCACAAGCTTGAACAAAAAGGCTCAGTCAGCTTTGGTGCGTTTTGGCGTCCAGGTCCTCTCGATCGAGTGAGGGCTTGGAGCTAGGCTATTGTTCACGGCCGAGCTGCCTGGAGCACCGATATCGCTGTATAAATTCCCTCTGAATAATGTCCCATAGATTTTGTTTAGATCGGCAGGTACTGTTCCTAACGACAGCTGCATGATACAGCAGAGGTCGGCAAATGGATCTGTACAGCTTAAGCAATACACCTGTGTTTCTGAACTCCGAGATTCAGACTTTCTGTGCTCAGCGTTCGCAGGCCGCGTTCAGTGATACATTCTATGTTGGGCGAAAAGGTGAGCTTGGAATCAAAATTGGTTCCAAAATCAGTAACTTTGCACTGGGTCTAGAGATTGTGGTCTGCCAAGGTGGTAAGGGAAACGGAACTCGCCTGTCTGGGTTTCATTCACAGTGCACAACAAGACTGCACTTAACCACAACCACAAGCCATATAAAAGCGCAATGCGGAGCACTGCAGTAAACAGCGTCGATAAATCTACAAGTGTTGATTAGGACAGCCTATTCACAGGTAGTGACCTGGAAATTTTTGGCACCAGCTAAACACTAATCCTGCAAGAATGAAGGACACCTATTTAAATACACATAACGACAAATGTCGGAGACATACACCCATTTTCACAAATGGACGTCGACTTCACCCAGAGAGACACTACGTCGTCCTCCGACAGAAAAATAAAGTGATTGTGAATCGTGGTTATTGTCGGTTTCCACGGAGAGTAGCTTAGGAAACGTTGCTATATAGTTCACAGCCTACGAGCACATGATGAGAACAGAAGGAAATACGTGGCTGAAAAGTATGGTCATGACACCCTGTTTAGTACTGTCCAGATGATAGGAACACAACATTGAATTAGAATGTCATTTTTTGTATGAATTCGACTTACCTGTAATCTGTAATTTCCTACATATAGGTGGCGCCATAGACGCTTGCGTTAGCGTTCTGCCTTGGTCCCGCTGGTCTAAAAGAGTACTTCTAGTCGTACTCTACAGCCTACAGTGACGCAACCGTTGCATCACCCACTGATACTAACGCAAGTATTTTACGATACACTAAAGTTCTCTGTTGTCTGGAAAATCGACAAGGTGTCTAGTTCAAGTGTTGTAAACACTTAACTCGTGGGGTGGCGATGCAGTGCACTATCTGTAGTCCAGGTAGGGTATTGAGCTGCGTAACGTTCGGTAGAACACGGGAGCTAATATAATCAATGTACAGAAAAGAGTGTTTGTTGAAACTGGCATCATGTGTTGAGGTCATCATGGCTTTTTTGGGGCTATGGCAGACATTAAAACTGTTTGGCGGCTAAGAGAATGTCATCAGCGATCACAGGTGGCCTCGCTTTCAAGTGCGAGAATCGCCAGAATCGTGTTGCTTACAACGATGGATCTCATTAGAGACACTGTAGTCAGCATAACGCGCAACATGCATCAAGTAGCAGTAATAAAAAAAGTGCGGTTTAACACGCATCTCTCCTATTAGCAGCGTTTTCAACGCTAACACCAAAGCTTCGCGCATTAGTCGACGAGAGGCAAAACGGATGGCTGCTTTTTGCAGCCATCCGCGCAGTCATCCGCTTAGTCTCTGGATGACAGCAGTATGGCGTGAAAGCTATTCAAGGAGCCGACACCTGGGCCACGCAAACTCAAGGGGTGTTAATAAGATCTGTCAGGATAAAACGAGGCTTATCGATTACGCTATCACGTATTCGTCTTCCTTTATGCTTTTAAATATTTAAACTTTGACATGTCTTTCATTGTCTTTTGAATTCACACAGCAAACCACTGATAATGCTACCCTTTAAGATGTGACCAAAATGTATTAAATATTTATTGCTGTACTTGAATTTTAGGGGTGCGTCCTTGAGGAAAAAGCTTGAAGTAGTAGTAAACCATTATTGCTAACGTGAACGTGCATTCCGCATGCAACTGGGACTGAAACAAGAATGGTAGCCACGCAAGCGTGCGATCGATTGGGAGCACAGCACAGAGTAAAGTGCAAAACTGAAAATATATTTAAAGAGTGCCAGAGGCTAATAGGTCCAGTCTGATATTACAGTCCCATTTGATCGCGAGGCACGCAACCTTGCGAGGATAACATTCTACCTTTGAATTATATGACTTTGGCTCATAAATCTCTTTCTTTGCTACGCTCAGGCTATTTCCTTAGGACATCGCTGAGGCTTTATACAATGATGTGGCTAAAAATTGACTTCATTGCGTATTAGAGGACAATATCTAGTGCACTATCGAGAGAAAAATGTATGACGAACCGTCATTGCCAAGTTGAGGACGACGAAATTGCGTATCCGCATTATTCCTGCGCCAGAGTCAAGTGGCGCATGAGAGAGATCAGGGCATCTCCACTGCAGCGCAATGGCTAGTGTTCGCCTCCGATTGAACAGCAACTCAACAGAATATATAGAACAGAGCTCGCCTCATGCTTTTCCACAAATGTCTGGGCAATATCATAACTACGAACGCCACCGAACAGTTACTACAAATTCTTTTTGGCAGTGTTTTCGAAAAGCAAACGGTAATTTGCAAATCAAGTTAAATCAAATGAAACTTTTGTTCAATTCAGTTACAAACTGAACTGTGGGATTAAGAGGGAAAATTAGTCTAGACGACCGCTCGACTCAGCGTTCCATGATTTATATGACATCAATTCCCCCCTTTTCAGTCTAAAATTCTCATCACTGTTCCCGGCCTTACATACGAGTCCTCTAGGTGAATTAGAAAATAATGCCAAAAGGTGCAACAGTAATGACTGAAAACAAATAAATCGCTCGCGTTTCGCTTCAAGATGCGAGTGACAAAGCTGTTTTTCATTCACAGTTCCCGACATTTTCGGCGCTGTTCCAGATACAGAAAAATCCGCGCACGCAGAACACAAGGTTTCGTCAGCTTTATAACCGTATAAATATTCCGCTGTTGTCATATACGAGAAAGGGTGGTGAAGACTAGCGCAGATGAGGTACGAAAGTGGGAAGCAATTGAACTGACACGCGGCGAAAATTGAATCTGTTGCGAAAGCGCTGATCACTACGGCGCTTCAACGAAGAATTGCTATAAAAACATTACACCTTTTTCTCGTTTCGAGCGCATCGTAAGCTCGTACAATTTCGCAGCAAATTTACAAAATGGACAATTTAATTTAAGATGTCCGGGGAGGAGTTCTGCTTCCAAAAAGGAAAAGAAACATGAGAGCGCGGCCGGGCTTACGAGGACAGAACATACGAGCCAAGTTTTGAGGCAACAACAACATCAACAGGATACCGTGTTCAAATGTATCTGAGAATGGTGGCTCCAAATGTGCAACGACAACAACAGGGAAAGGAGTTGTAAGGATAACATAAAAATGTCAAGACGGGCCCGGCGCTCTGCGACAATAACAGGCCCGGAATGTAATGTCGTACAGAGGAACGCTACTCCACGTGACGCGTGGGTTGTCTCGAGTTTTCCTAAAAGCCTCATGTAATCTGAGATTACTCACCAGAGTGCGTGAGGACGTTGCGAGCTCTTTCTAATTTTGTCTACTCTTCGCCTGCTTTAGAAGTGCGCCGTTGTAGCGGCGATAGCTGACACATGCCATTTGTGAAACCTAAAGCAGAGGCGCAATCACGCGCTTCTGGAAATACATGTTGCATTACATTCGCCATATTTATATTTTCAGCATTGGTCGTCCAGCTGAAGGGCTGTAGACAATGCAGTATATAGAAAATGTTCTTTCTCAGTGTTTGTTGCACGTAAATCGTCGTAGGCACTCGAGGCACTTTCAGAGGTTTCCACTTTTGGGACGATGCAGATCGAAATATGATTGGTGCGCAGTATTCGACGAAGCTTTCTAAGCTGCTTCACTCGGAATGCTTTTGCAGCAAGTACATAAAAATTTGCGAGGCGATAGTGAGACATACAAGCTGTGTAGAACGATACACGTTTCATTTCTGCTTCAGAGGCTTGCAATGGTGCTGATGAAATACGGACTGCAATGGAAAGCCCAGAGCTGTTTATTTATGTACATAGAGAATGCTGAAAAAAATGGCGATTGAGTTTTGGAAGATATCACCAGCTCTCTTTTTCTGAAAAAATAACAATGAAAGAACTAGACTGTCACGTATTATTGTGATGGCTACTTTTAGTAATATAGTAATAACATTAGCAATTACTAACCTGAAAACAGTTTTTGTACAAGAATTATCATCATAGGTAAACTAAATTTAGGGCTGAGTAAAAATGGGAGAGTACTCACAAAATTATATGTGTTTCCAATCAATAAACTGTTTTTATATGTTTGTTGCACACAACATACTTTATTGCGTCAATAGAGTTTGCATCCAGACGCAGTTCTAAGTTTTTGTGGGCGACATATGTGTAATCTGGCACAATTGAAATACACGAACACAACTTTGTCTACGTGAAATTATTGTTCTATATATTACAATTCGTTTGATCCTAGCGTAAGTTCAAACAAAGTTTGTTGTACTAGAGAAACATGGTCCTTTCTTATTACCTTTATTGCACTAAAATTTTCACACTGCATTCACAATTAAATTGCGCGGGTCACAGCATAAGTTCATCCGGGGACCCCGACATTGTCGAAGAGTTTATTGCTTTCATGCACGACGTCAGACTGCTTCTATCGCATGGCCCTACCTCTGATCTCTCATGAAGAGAGCCAACGTATGCAAATACAAAGAGAACGTTGAGTTTGTGCCTACCGTTCAACAGTGACGGCTGTTATCGTTATCAAACTTCAGCACTAAATATGTTGTTTTGTACTGTTGTTCAATTTTGTTCACAATTTTTCGCTTCCAGGATTTTTACCTAGCGCTCGTGATTAGAAAACACATGATACCAAGGTATCAATGTTTCGTATCATGTGATACGAACGTATCATGTGATGTAGTTCATGTGTTTCATGTATTTCATGTATGTATTGATTCTATTCATGTATTTATAATGTTTCGTATCATGTAATACGAGCGTATCATGTGATGTATTTTATGTATGTATTTCATGTATTCATGTATTTCTGATATTTGGTATGATGTGATACGAACGTATCAGTGAAATGTAGCCGTAGCAGCACGCTACGGCTACATTTAAGTAATTATGGAGGTTACTCCTGTACCGCACAGGGCGATTTTCACGTTCGCAGAAGTGATGGAAACTTAAGGTAGCTTGAGGCTAACATGCATATATTCTCACCATACTGACTTAGGCGAAGACTTAAGGGGCAGTAAGAATATCCCGGTGCATTCTGACCTACTGTCGCGTGCAATCAAGATAATTTTTGTTCACCTGTTCCTGACTATAGCACTACACCAAAAAACAAATGGCCGCAAGAAAATGTTGGGAGGAATAATAGTTCCGTCTCTAATCAACAATGTTACAACAAGGAATCTTCCGGCAGCTAAACTTTCGACAAGGGCACTTGTCTTCGGGATGGCAGAAACGTGCCATGTCGAGTTCGTGGCTACCTGCATCAAGGACAGTGTTTGAAGCAAGCCATTGAATTTTTTATTATTTTCATTTTTTGCAGGACCCGTTGCTGAAAACTGGCTAATCTCGGCATCAAAGCCACTGAGGAAATAAGAAAATAAAGGAAAACGAATTCGATTGTTACAACCTATGGCATACTGCATGTGTATCACGGAAATCCACAAAATTATGTAAATATCCTACACGTAGGATTGCCCGGGGAATCCTTCTGCGAACAGTACGGTGTTCCGGCATTTCAATTAACCAACGTTTGATTAGTCGCATGATACTACTATTCAGCACCTAACATTGTCCTCCGAGACGATTGGTTTGGACATCCTCTTAACGGGATTTTTCGAGGGTGTCTCTTAGCTTTTCTTTCCTCCACTGGTGCATTGTTTGCCAAACTTCTCGTCAAAGTGAAGGGCGAATATATCTTGCGTATTCACCTATAGTCTCACATCCACTTCACGCATCCCAGCAGACGATTCGGAAATGTGTGTTCAATACCAGAAATTCTTATTTCTTCACCCTTCCTTGCCTCGAAGGTGAGTATATATATATATATATATATATATATATATATATATACAGCACTCCGGTGCTGTATATTTAGTTTCATGGTGTTATTTCTGGTTATTTGTAACAAATATTTTGCAGCTGCTCTCCTCGTTCCTATACTTAACGTTCTTTCCGTCAGCCGCTCCAATTCGTCGATGCCAGGGTCAGCCGCTTTTGAGCGTTTTTGTCCTCCTCATGAATACAGTTCCGTTTCAATTTCTAGAGTGTTGTCAATTCTTCTCCGCCGTTCAGTCTATTCCGTTTCGCAGTTGCGAGCCATTCGAAGAGCGGTAGTTTTTCCATTCGCGATGCGATTTGTTCCGAGGCAGGGTGCTTCAATATTCGAGGTACTTTTCGCAATGCCGTCTCGTACAGTAGAACTCTCATCATCTCTACACGGGCGCACACCTATATATTCTCGTTGTCGGCATCACGCTTTAGTTATTCGCTCAGCGTCTATTCTCACGACGTCTTTTCGGAATGCACTCGTGCGGATGAACCACCTTCGAAGTCCCAGCTCACGCATCCATTTTCTTTTTCATCTCAATCTTATTATAATGTTCACAGCCTACAGTGGAAAAAAACTGTGCCTCTGGCACTATATTCCATCTTCTTCTGCCCTTTTATTGTACGCGTTTGAGTGATTTCAAAACGCCGTGCACACTCATACAGCCAGCCGATGCAATTGTCTGAAGCCAGAAAACGGTGCTTTTCAGAATGCTTTTGCACCACCCGGTAATGCTCGCTGGGCAAATACAATTTGCTTTTTGGGACAGAGTCCTCTTATAGCGAAGCCAGCCTAAGAAGCTAGCAATTGACGTCGCTCAGGGTCAATGACGCTTGAAATTCTAATATACGTATAGTATCTCAATGTATTTCTTTATTCTGCACCATCGTTGATACAAAGAACGAACGAGAGGAAACGGGTTTCGCAACATCTAGCAGAAGTATATATTAGATGAAAGTACCTGCGCGATCACCTGAGCATTTGATTAGACATTTCACTTGTTAGGACCGATGGGTACAGACACTGCAAAAAATTGTATAATGTGGCGGAAACGACGTGCTAAAAGGTCATCGCGTGATTGCAAGTAATAAGAAATAGACTTCTTTAAGATATCGAAAACGCCTATACAAAGCTACATCGTATTTATGATGGCACAGATCACTTGGAAGTGGTTCGAGAGAGGGTTACATGCAATAATGTATACAAACTCCGTTTCAGTTACCTCTTCCTCGTCTAATTCGCAAAATCGCAAAATTTGACATTGAGCAACTTTAAGAGCTCAGGGATAGCAGGAAGTCTCACGCCAATGCATCTGGAAAGGCAGTAGTGGCAAACGAATTTAGTCTTTCTTAAACGCACGGAGAAATTTCCTCATGGGGCTAACGATAATGAGTATCCCGTTTGCATAAAAAATTGGGGGGGGGGGGCATGGTCGGGAATGCAGTTTATGTTCCGAGAAGTTCACAAATAGATACGTGCGATGTATATCTGCTGCTCTGTAGAGGTTACCACTGTCATGCGGGAAGGTTTATGGGGGCGAGACCGGTCGATGTGTGAACGTCATATTAAAGGGGCACTTGTCATTATTGAAAGGTACGGGGGGTTTGTACTTGCCAGTTCATTGTACAGAGTGTCGGTGCCGCTCGATAGGAAGAAATACTGATTGTTCGCTTTGGCATAAATATCAAACTACTAGGGAGCCTATGGAAGTCTTTCATATCGATAGAGAAGGGGAAAGATGTGATAATAAGCCGTATGTCGCTCTTAGTAATAGCGTTGAGCGTTTTCCAAGCAAGTGTTTCACGGTAGCTTAAGTTTGACAAAGGCAGTCTTATATTGGTTTTTTCGATGACGCTATGTATTATGCCTCGTGTGGTTCGACACATCACCCGAAAGGCTGCTGCCGCGCATGTACAATCGCTTTATAGTTGCCCTTTCGACCAGGGCTTATAAATGGCAATTTTACTCCAAATAAAACTGATTTGTGAGTCAGCGCCAGTGTCGTGTTCTTGTTTGCCTGTGTCCTTGTTTATCTTGCGCTGTTATGTTCCTAAACACCAATTCCTACCAACTCGCCCATGTTTCTATTTAGTAGAGTATCTCACATCAACAGAATAGAGCTGAAAACTATGGGTTCCATGTCTCGAAGTATTCGATCATTTGTCATGAATTCTCAATTTTTAATAGCTGAATCGTGCCGCTCATAAAATATAGGCGCAGCAGGCATGCATAGGCCGTTGGTAGAACTTACATGGATGCAGTGGAAAACCGCAGTACAAGCTACAGGCGAGGCAACGTCTGCGAAGGAAAATTGCAAGCTCGCGGACAAGGGCAAACAGGAGAGTGGAGAGTTAAAATCGAAGCGCACGCACGTCATGAAGCACGAATCTGGCATACTAAATGCTCAGTCACAGCTAAAATTTTCGTGCATTTATGACTTGCTTGAGGACGCGAGTGCTGGTCATATTTTCTTTATGCGTACTATATAATATACACTACTTGGAAGCCTGTGGGGCTACATTATTCGACGCTGGCTGGAAAGTGTTTGTCGTCAACTGAAAGGGACAGAAGAAACAGAAATACATGTCTTGAGCGAAAAACCTCCATTTTATTGAAGCCAAAAACAACACAAAGCTATAATTCTTCACTTTAGTGACGCTCTCTAGCACGTAAATATGTCACGATCAAGTGCATTACTTCAACGGACAGAAATAAAAGCGTCCGAAAACCCGTCGTGAGCAGTTAGGGGCATTAAGAGCGGGACGTCACAAACGAGGGTCGCTGATGCCAGATAGCTTAAACAAGCAAGAATGTTCGTGCAGCAATCTGCACCCACAGGAGGATTTGGCAGACCAGATAGCAGCCACATGGTCACAACAACCAACCTAAGCCAAAACTGAACGGAAGCAAGACGCACTAATAGAATAGAAGCATATGCCGCCAGTAAAGAGAAATATGCATGACATTAGGAGAGCTCTACAGATGAGCGCAAAACGCCATCGAAAAGAAGGTGAGCAGTAACAGAATACGCCCGCATTGATTGGCTTTATTACTGGCCCGTAATTATGTGCGGGTGTCTCCAGTTTTCCTACTCTCGTATTCATCATTCGGCACGCTGATCATCATGTACGTTTACAAAGAGTTATTTCTTACGCTAGCAACATTAGTGGGAACTTGTGCCAGCCAATGGTCTTAGTGGCGTATTATTTGCGAAGGTGCCTGGCCGCGGACAAGCAACTTTTACGGATGAGTAGCTTTGTGAACGTGGCTCCTGGTTCACTCAGAGTTCGTTTTACAGAGCATATGCAACCTCTCAAGTCGCTCAAGCTTCCAGTCCAATCTGCGTGCCGTGGGGATTGTATCTGCGCTAGTACCACGAGATACACATTCCGAACAAGCCGTGACTGCGCTTCTTGTATACAATATTTACAGGCCCACTGCGGCCGCAAGGCAAACACCTGACACAATCGGAAAGAAATCGTTTATGCACCCATTCACATGGCAAACCTCTAGGCTCAGAATTTGGCCAGCGAACGGACATCGCTTCCACGAGTTCCACTGATTCGTGTGACAACCTTCGTAGATTGAGTCGAAGAATTTTATTAAATGGCAATGTCAACCTGAATTATAGCAAGATCAACCTGAATTATATGACAGGTGGCCATAGTGCTACTTCATATGCGCGGTAAAAAAACAATCAATGCCCACGATAGTTGTCATCAAACAATAAAGATAAGCAATTCACGTGGAAATATTTGGAAGCTTGATTTAGGAAGGGGCAATGCTTCTTGTGGAGCACCTATTTACAGTACTACAACGTCGAGGTGTATTAGTTATTCATTGTAGCGTGCAGTAAGACAGTGATTACGAGACCGACCGTATTGAGCAAAGGCAGTGTCTGCAACTGAGGACGAACATATTGATCACCTCGAGGAGTGCTTCTTTTTTCCTTGGCGTAGATGTCTTGCAGTTTAACCAGGCACTCCGGTTGCCTTGGGGAAGGTAATTTACGACAACTGCCGTGACCTAAATCATTAAATAGACTATGTTGGGAGACTGCACTGCCAATGATGCAAATTTCCGCCGTAAAACTTCACAACATGTCTGTTAGACAGATATGAGAAGAGCCTGAGATGCGTCGAAGCACATTATGCGGCCTTATCTGTGAAAGGCGTTTCGAATTGATAAAATACAAAGAACACACAAGTTACTGGCGCACACGGAAGCGTTTCTTCGGTTCATCGAAGCTTCACCAGGGCTGGAGAGGTGAGATAAATACTAGTGAAGTACATGGTGGTTGTCTTGGGCGACTATTTCACCAGGGGCTTTCAAAAGAATTTGCATAAAGCGGTAACAACAATTGAAGTGCGCTTACTTTGTAACTGCACTCGAATAACCTCTCAAGCGCTTCACTTCACTGACCTCAAAAGATAAGAGAGTAATTATATGACACGTGGTGAAACGCTAAAAATGATAATTTAGGCGGAAGCAGAAAGAAACTTACCGAATAAACGTCTCGATCTATCTAAAAGCAGCCCGTATGCTGGACTGCTTAACCACTCCGAAGGTGCGTAAATGGAGACCTTAGGGGGTTCTCTCTCTTCATTTGTGTCCTGACATTTATTCACTAGTAATATTAATTGCTCTCTCTTTTTCTGTAACTTTTAGTGCAGCGTAGAGACAAAATGACGTATGGTTAGGTATAGAAAATTTTTGGTTAGGAACCAAGAGGAAAAGGGACAACTTTGTTACAACAGCCATATCACTTTGCGTAAGAAAATCCTTCTACTACAAGGGGCGCTATAACGTAAAGCTATTCCAAACTGTTCTTATTCCATGTATGCCATTAGCCCTCCACCAATGGTCAAATTTGTTGTGGGCCACACCCACTCCACTTGTCTGTCATGCGACGTCACGGAAACTGCGTAAACTCTCCAACTGACATGACTTATACACAATCAGGATTATGCATGAGTGGCCCGAACATATATATATATATATATATATATATATATATATATATATATATACATTTATTTATTTATGTGGTGTACGGTTCTACGCTTCATTCAAAGTGAGCCCTATGTATTGGTCAAAATTTTCTGGCAGCGTCCGCTTCGCCTGTCGTCCGAGACGCGACGTCACAAAACCTCGAAAGCTCGCTACGTCAAAGTGACGTGTTCGCACTAAAGATGCATTAATGTGCCGAACAATACTGAATTTTTTTCGGAAGAAAGGAAAATAAGATGGCCGCCCGCATATCGCTCTGGCACTGGCTTCACGGAGCTGCCAGCGAGGGAACAATATTTCTGCGGATAATACACGTTTTTGTAGTGGCCGTATAGTGTTGTCGAGGTCTTTCGGCACGTAAACGTCATTGGTCTGCTCACTCTTTTTCGCTGGGGCGGCGGCGTGCCACCGGAACGTTGAACGCCGCCGCGATTTTCGACTAACCTTCGCAAGCTAACCAAGGGGAAGTGAACTAATCGGAGAAGCAGCCAGCGCCATTCTCATGCGGCTACCTTCTTTCACTGCGCTAGCTCGGATTTGCCTAAACTACTCCACTTTTGCGCGCTTCCTCGCCTCTACTCGGCGAATTTATAAGAACTACCTGCCAAGGTAGCAAACGACGAGAGCGTTTGATTGGGCTGTTGAAACAACTCTGCGGGTCACCGCCCGATGCTTGAGTCGGTGGTTACGGAAATGTGACGTCCGTACATCGGAATAGAGACAGAATGTAATAGTTTTACGTTATACAGCCTAAGCAATGTACAAGCAGGATAGAAGGCCAAAATCGCAGGCAGGGTCTTGAGAAAAGTAGGATATTTCTTGTGCCAGCAATCACAGCTTGAATTTCAAGCGCATCCTTTGTGTACTAGAGTACGGGTTCGAGATAACGCTCTACTGTTCTATAGCTACACACTAAAACTCGGATAATATTTAGCTCTCTCGCTACACCTGTATGTCAGTAAACTGCTGACCCGACTGTACATGAATTACTAATGCTCGAAATGGGACTACCACGTGACTATGCTGCTTTCAGAACAGCTGCCATAATTAAAGATGTTGAAGGGCGCTCGCAATTGCAACGCCCTTTGTGAATTCGTCCTTCCATAATTCAAAACCCGATAATCTGAAGCCTCGCGGCAGAGTAGGCAAGAACTATGGGGACGTCATTGAAGATTAAAACCGGATTAAGAATTTGCTCCGTGATTAATGACTGCTTATCAGCACCACTGTCTCTGGTCAGTCTCTCCAAAGAGCTTTCTTCTGAGCTCTCTAAAAGCTTCAAAGTAAAAAATACCTACAGAATAACCAAGCAAATTCTTCCGGGAAGCTCCGAACTATGTACTCAATCATCCACCCTCTCATCGACTACAGTGCTTAAAATATGCGTTCAATAATGCTAGAACCTCAGAACGTCTCTTTACGTCATGTGCACTAACTGACTTGGCCTTGGTACCCTGAATCAGAAGTTTTATTTTTGCTAAAAGAAAGAAGCAGAGCGGACCTCACTCCGACAAGGCTCACAGTAAAACATAAAGCCATACATAAGAGAGATGAGGCCAGTTCCTCGTTGGCTGAGACAGAAAGGATGGAAGACACGAATGCGGGATTAGAGATCTAGTGAAAGATGGCCTAGAGAACAGCGCTCCAAATCACCTTACTTAGCAGAAAGCTGCGGAAACACACACACACATCGGCGAGCGTTCAACCTTCTCTCTCTCTTTCGTTGCTCCTGTTCATTCTGCGCTCAATTGCCGTAATCACAATTCAAGGCCAACTATCCCAATAGTTATTCCATCTGAGATTTTCGTAATTTATATGCAATGGGCTCCTACTGATCTGTCATTTGTTGGAACCGTACTTACGTTGCAATGGGTAGGAACTCTGGTAGCGACACCGTTTTAAGGCCTCGCAGCCCGTCTCGAAAGGGTGTCGTTCTCGATGAGCACTGATTCAAGAAGGTGTCCTAGTGGTTAACTTGGTGCACGGTTGGTGCACAATACATCTTGTGTATTACGCCGTTTCTGTCTTAAAGTAACCCTGATCCAAAGATAGCGCTGCAGATCGGTTAATTGCAGCGCGAGTACACCTTCGCTCCGAAGTAGTGCAAGTGGCTTTGTTCGAGACCACCACTATCGGTCATGAATGCAGCAAGCTGCGAGTGATTGCTGACCGGAAGAGAAGCTACATCGCCAGTGTGTATTGGTTTGCAGCGAACCGTAGGGGGGGCATATCGATGAATCAGTGACAACATTGAGCGTATTTGTGGGACGGAAGATGCGAACCTCCACGTCGCTATCGAGGCTCCAATTCCATGTAGCCTAGAGCTCAGTTTGGTTATTCTTTCCTAGTTAACATTTCCGACTGTTCTTTGCGGGAAAAGGTCTAACTAGCGTCACGACAGCCACCGAGTTTACGGTGTCTGGGGTTCTACGTAACAATGCATACAATAGTATCCGTTCTCTTTCCGCACATTAGGCACTTTATGAAGGCTTCGAGCACATAAGGCAGCATTACACCTGTCGTTGAATAACTTGGAGGAACTGTTATCTATGAAAGCGTACTTTCCTACAAAGTTGCCTGCCGGTGGTCTGCTCTGGACCACCGTCAATAGCACTCCGCTCCTCAATGAGGCCGGACGTGTGTTGAATGAGCTCCTGAACAAGACTTTGCCATGTGGTGAATGGGGTTTAAATCATGGATCCGGCACCTCAGATATGTGCGACGTTAGGCTCGTGCATTTCTCTCACATTTCCTGCTAAATCGTCACTGACGTTTACAGCGAAAGCTGTATATGGCTAGGCGAAGCGAAAAACCGTTCGTCCCATGTTTCGCTAAACGTATCCATTGGATGCGCCGTCAGTTACGTTGTTCTCTACGTCACACTCAAGCGCGCGCGCCATTGGAAGCGCAGTTAGTGGCGTCGTTTTCTGCGTCGTACCTGATCTGCCCGCAACGCCGGCTCCTCGGCTCGCCATTGTCTCATGCGTTCGATATCTCGAGTTAGCTCGGCGTCGTGGTATAGTGTATATTCTAGGCACTATAGTCGTGGTTAGCAGCGTCCGCCCGACATTGGCGCTTGCTTTCCACTTCGTGATTTCAACGTAGACGGTTCGTCACAGCCGAAGCCAAAGTACCGCTCGAGAAACTCCCACCGAAAGTGGGCGTTGGCCCCGGTGAACGCGTTCCTGCCATTGCCACGTTGACGCTGCTCTGCCCGCAACGCCTCCTCCTCGGCTTGCTGTTGTCGCATGCGTTCAATATCTCGTGTTACCTTGGCGTCGTGGTTAGCAGCATCCGCCCGCCGTTGGCGCTTGCGTTCCATTAGAAACACAAACATGTAACCAATAATTTAGAAACGCTTCCATACAGCGTCATGATTAACCCATTGCTAAACACCCGCGCCGCACGTTTCAGCTTCGCTGGATAACCATCTGTACGAGTGCTTGGGCGGTGTACTTTTTTAAAATACTATATAGCTTCAGGCCATAGCTATCATTCATCCCTGGCTCTGGCACTTTTTTGTGCCGCGTAATATTATAAGTAAGTTGTGCCCCGGCATTTTAGCCAAGTGTACAGACTCCTACGTACGGAGTGCAGTCCAATGTGACTCTTGATAAGAATGATCCAAAAACTAAATAGTGACTAAGATGGAGGACGTTGCAACCTCCAGAGACGAGTACGTGAGCGTGGTGGCTAACTCTAACGCCCTTAAAAGGAATCATGGGCGCAGGAAAAGAGGAAACAGAGTGAAAGGCAGGAGCGTCTGTACCTTGAAACGGGAAGTTCTGCTGCGGATTCACAGAAGCATGTAATCAAAATAAGAAGTTAGGACGTATACCGAAAGCAGCGACAGCGTTTCTTCTTGACTATTTGTTTTCTTTGCTTCCAGAGAGCATTTCTAATCAGCCGTCGTTCGTTAATTACCCACCATTACTTTTTCGTTAAGTTGTATTCATTAACTGAGTGGCGGGGTGTCCATCAAGTATTTTAATTCGTTCCAATGCTTTTGCGATTCAATGAAGCATAATTTACCTATCGAGAGACCATTAAAAGCTTGATGCGTTAAGACGAAAGAAAGGATGAGCTAGAAGCGATAAGGCTGACCGAGGTGTGTAGGCAGACAACGAAAACAAGAGTAACAGCTGCAACAACAACAGTTATCGATTTAGCGCAGAGGAAGCAATTATTGCCTTCCCAGCATAACGTTCTTGCTTTACAGAGAAAGCACTGTTTGAGAATAAGAGAGGAGAAGGTATTCCGTGAGCTATTTTCTTCAGCCATTTGTACGTTTTATCGGTTTGGTTGCTTCTTTCTCTCAGTTGTTTGGCTGGCGCTCGCTTTGTGCCATATACCGGTCGGCGGGAGCCAACCAGTACTTATAGCGCCACTTCATCAAGGACAAGTTCGCAACCCCGTTTAGCTTATGCGATCGCCCCTGACACTGTGATCAGAAGTGCAGCGTCTCAAACGACAGCCTCTGCGTAGTCGGCCAGAGACGCAGCGTCTCAATGACAGTGTCTAAAAACGCTAGCTGCAACGAGGGAAGAATGCGAGCATGCTCCCTCTACCATCATGCGGTGGTACTGACATGTGGCCCTACATTGTATCATCGGTACCACCAGTGCCACCGCACGGTGGTAACGTACCAACGTGAGTTTTCAATCGCTGTGGGAGACTGCAATATCTTTGTGATCGGACCACACCGGCAACACGCAGAACTGTTAATTGTCGACGCCGTCGGCGTTTTGCCCGCGTTCGCTCAAAATTCGTGCGGCGTTGGTGACTGTTGCCGGAGCCTCTGATATAAATAAATGGGCGCTTGGTGCCGCAGCTAAACTACAGTGTACTAGTACACTGTAGCTAAACGTCGCCTCCCTTCCCTCCCTCTCCCT
Organism: Dermacentor silvarum; assembly: GCF_013339745.2. Taxonomy (NCBI): domain Eukaryota; kingdom Metazoa; phylum Arthropoda; class Arachnida; order Ixodida; family Ixodidae; genus Dermacentor; species Dermacentor silvarum. The sequence goes on from NC_051157.2 coordinate 100,833,022, forward strand.
CCCCTCCTCCACGGCTTTTCGCGCGTCGGAAGAAGGCACGTTAAGAAGGCGCGGCTCGCCCAGCCATGGTGACTCCACTCTATCCCTTCTTTCGCTCCCAATTACCCCTCCCCGTTGACGCTGAGCCGTGCTCCCTCAAGGGCTGCAGAAGATAGCGTCAACCTTTCCCTTTCCCTCAAGAACCACTTATCATCATCATCAAGAAGGCGCGTTTGCTCTACATATATGGTGATTGTAAAGGAGGAAAGAGACGCCTACTTCTGCAGCTTTAAGGGAGCACGGCGCAGAACGCGCGTTTGTTCTCCGCCGTGCGTTCACTCCCCGTGAAAGCGCGTGCCCCTCGCGCCCTTTCAGTCGCACATACAGCGTTCGGCGCGCAGCGACAATTTCATCTCCATTGACGTCATACGGAACATCACGGCGGCGGTGGCGGCGATGACGACGGTGACGCCGACGGCAGAAATCTGCTTTTGAGTGTCCATATAATTGCTATCGCAATAAAAAAAATGTCACAGTTTCGCCCTAAGGGCAAAGCAATGAATGCGATAGCAACACAGCAATGTCCTACGAAGTAAGGTGAGCGGCTTTGGTAGCAACAACACGCAGAACTGTTGTCGACGCCATCGGCGTTTTGCCCGCGTTAGCTCAATATGCGTGCGGCGTTGGTGACTGTTGCTGGAGCCTCTGATATAAATAGGCACTTGGTGCCGCAGCTAAACGTCGCCTCCCTTCCCTCCCCCTCCCCCACGGCCTCTCGCGCGTATGAAGAAGGCGCGTTTGCTCTACATATATGGTGATTGTAAAGGAGAAAAGAGACGCCTACTTCTGCAGCCCTTAAGCGAGCACGGCGCAGAACGCGCGTTTGTTCTCCGCCGTGCGTTCACTCCCCGTGAAAGACGCGCCCCTCGCGCCCTTTCACTCGCACATACAGCGTTCGGCGACGATTTCATCTCCATTGACGTCATACGGAACCTCACGGTGACGGCGATGGCGACGACCACGGCGACGCCGACGGCAGAAATCTGCTTTTGAGTGTCCATATAATTGCTATCGCAATAAAAACACCGCATATCCACGAAGTGAATGATGATGAGTGGACCAAGCACCGCGGGATCATTCGGGTAACTGTGAATCCCGCGACGCCGGCAAGCGGACCCCGAGGCGGCGAGAGCGCGGGAAGCGGCGGCAAAAAGCCGGAAGCGTTCTCTACCTGGGGTTGGTGGCGCCGATGCTCGGTTCAAGCGCGATTTTCGCGAGCGCTCAGCTCCGGGTCCACTTGCCGGCGTTGCTGCATTGCTGCAGCTTTGCGAGCCTTCAGCTCCGGGTCCGCATGCCGGCGTCGCCGTGCTGCAGCAGCTTTGCGAGCCCTTGACTCCGCTTGCAGTTGAGCCGCCACTCTCGCATTTTCATCCGTAGTGGGTGCGCCGTTATCAGAAGCAACCGTTATCATCCATGGCCGAAGAGAAAAAGATAGCGCGCGTCTGGAACGAACGCCCTTGTGCACCGCGGCGCCCCTAGCGGGCTCCATACAAACCAGAGCTACGGACGACTACGAAGGGGGGGACAAGGCTCAGCCCTAAGGTTCTTGGCCCCTAAAAAACGTTAGTTGCTATAGAACTATAGGCCCTTCGCTAGGCAAAAACCACAAGCACAACAATGCTTTATGGATGTTCTGGAGGGCTATCAACAAAATTTCTAGATATGTAGAAAGTGGGGTTTATTTTGATATAGTAATGCTTCAAAGTTTCAAAATTTCAAAGTTTATTTGTCAATACAGCATATACATACATAAATTCTGACCTGCCTAAGCATGTTGTGCTTGTTGGCTGTCGCTGATTGGCTGCTGCTTGACGTGAAGGAAGGTGCCAGCCAGTCTCCATCCTGCACTTCAAGCAGCAGCCAATTAGCGACAGCCGAAATGGACAGTCCACTAGGTAGACTCTTACAGAATACCGCCCCAGAACGGCACACTCATCGAGCAGCGTCGGAAGTCTTTACCACGTTCTCGCCTCGCAATGTTTTTGTATGATTACGCATTTGCTTTCGCAGCTAAACGTCGCCTCCCCTCCCTCCCTCCAATCCCCCCAGGGCTGCAGTCGCATTTGCTCTCTCTCTCTCTCTCTCTATATATATATATATATATATATATATAGAGTGTTTGTAAAGGAGGAATGAGACGCTTAATTCTGCAGCCCTTCAGGGAGCACGGCGCAGAACGCGCGTTTGCTCTCCGCCGTGCATTCACTCCCCCTGAAAGCGCGCGTCCCTCGCGCGCTTTCACTGGCACATACAGCATACGGCGCGCGGCGACGATTTCGTCGCCGTTGACGTCATACGCAACATCACGGCGACGACGACACCAACGACAGAAGTCCGCTTTGAGTGTCCATATAATTGCTATCGCAATAAAAATACCCCACATATGTTTCCACAGCCTTGTAGATGTCACACTGCACGTAGACTGTGCTTCCATTTGTCCCCGTTCCCCGACGCTAACCTGAACATCGCCGGATTGCTAGTCATAAAGGAAATGCATGTGTGTAGTGGCGTGTTGTGTAGAACCACTAATCGTTTGACGCTTTCTGGCACCAGCGAGCCTGTCTGAATTTTGGTGACTGTTTTGGGCTTGCTGACTCAGTGCAGTTACCTGCCTTGCCAGCTGCTTCTGCCTACGAAATTGACTGACAAGGGTCGGCCGTATTGCGTCACAACTGGCGGCCCGACTGCCAGTGGGCAGTTGCGTGACCGGCCTCACATCGCCACCTTCTGCGCTGCTGGTGCCACTGCACTACTCCTTGCTGCTCCTTTTCGACTCTATTGAACTGTGAGTAAACAGAAAAACCGCCAAAGGACCTCACGGAGCTATAATAAATTCACCTTCGTTCTCTATCTCTCTGGCGGAACTATAGACTCTAGCGAATAGAAATCGATGCTCGAGATGGCAGCTGAGCCACGTTCGTCTTCAGACGGCGTAGCCAGTGCTTACTCTATTTTTACACTGTTATTGTCTGCGCGTGAAGGCGATATACGAACAAAACCCATGCTGCCCACAAATGTCATTTCTCCATGTCCGCGCTGCCATCGTGTGTTCGTTCTGAGCTCCTAGGCCCACGAACCTCCACCCCTTCAATTAGGCGCCTCACTGAAGCGTCACTTTACATAGTTTCAAAAATGTAGATTACAACCTGCACGTTTTTTTATTTCTTGTTAATCTATAGCCTTCATAAAGGATAAAACCACCTTTATTTTATTCGGGTGTATCAGCTAGTTTGCGCTCACTCTGTCTTCATTTTACACTTGTTCCGCTTTACGAGATCACGAAAATTATACCATAAACTTTCATTGATCCGTGCTGGCTGCGCAGTTTTTAATCAAAGTACCTGGCGAGAGAATTTCTTAGTAAACTTTATCAATGACAAGAATAAGGTTAACAAAGAAGCATTTATTATAACCGCCTTTCATGGCGACTAACCATTAGAGATGAGCTTCGCAAGCTATGGTAATGTTCAAAAACAGCTTGCTTCATTAAGGACATTCCGGATGACTACTTTCTTTTAAAGTGGTTACTTAAGGAGATAGCTGTGTTTTCCTAGCAAACAGTCGCATGTATAGAGATACCTCAGCAAATCGTTATCTACCAGGCCTTTATATTTTTTTTCTCCCTCACATCACTTCCAGTTCTGTGAAAACAACAGTACGTACACTCTAGTGAATGATTTGGCGTTTTTGAACACAACTTGCCAGTGCTGCATTTAGGCTTCGACAGAGTCACATAAACGAAAAAAAAAAAGCTGAACTTCCAGCTAGTTTTCAGCGCGTAAAATTCTTCCTAATATGCATAAAAGCAGACACAGCCTTCGCGAGTGCACCTGAGGCATTTTATCTTATCGAGGAATGTTAAGAACCCCATTGCATTGTTTCTGCTAGTCAAAGTTTTGCGTTCGTCTCTTGTATAGCTTGTATTGCATTGCTTACATTAACTCCAATTATTAATCGACGTTCCACAAATGCATGTAACCAGCTCGTGTGATTTCCTTGCTCGAAACTGGTTACGCAAGCGCCGAAGTACATCACATAACGCCGAACTTAAAGCCGATGCGTGTGAATTAAGGTATCATGTATGGAGGAAGTGACGGCCTTTGCAAGAAAAGCAAGGAGGAGCGTATCAAGAAACAATACTCCAATTTTTCTTTTTCTTCGTGCGACAATGTTGCCAAGACTATACTTCTCTTCGGAGTGTTTTTGTATATTGCTTGCACTGTGCCTTATAGAAATTGATGTCATTTTCTTCTTTTCCCGGTTTCAGTCTCGTCGTATTAACATCTGACGCGGCAAAGTAGTGCGGGTTTGTTGTCGCTAAACAGAACGAACAGCTCGAGTCGAAATTTCAGCGCTACCACTTCCTCAATAACGATCATATAGGAAGACAAAGGCGTTGTTACGGAAGCATCCAAGTATCGCTAAGTTGGTTAGTGGGGGTTCGCTGACTTCCTAAATTTGCTCCTCCAAAACGCCCTCGCTGTAAATTCACTCAGAGTGAGAATTTTTTTGGGGTTAATTTAATTTTCGTGGCATCTTGACGTTCTGATTTTATACTATCCTGAATGTTATGGGGAAGCCTATCTGCATCTTTTACGAGGTCACAAGTCAGACGATGCTTGTGAAAAGAGCATGCGTTTCAAGGAGGCGCACCGTTTTGTCAGAGCAACAAGTGGTATCCGTGCTCTTCTCTATGTAGTTGATTTTATACGCTAATGCCAACCCCGCAAAGCATCTTACATTTTGTTTCTTTAGGCTGTCCGGTGGGTAGAACAAAGCAAGTGTTGTGCAATAAAGATTTCGTATTTTTGCTGATGGTATGTTTATGGCTTTGTACCTGCTTATCTCTTTCCAATATGTTTATAGTAAGTTGCAAAGGCACAACTTAATTCGCAAGATACCTTTGAGCCAGAAAATAGTGTACTCGTTGCAAGAAAAATCCCCGCATATCCACGACGTGAATGATGATGAGTGGGCGAAGCACCGGGGATCATTCGGGTAAACCAGAGCTGCGGACGAGAGAGAAAGCGAGCGCGCGTTTGGAACGAACGCTCTTGTATACTGCAGCGTCCCTAGTTACGGACAAGAGAGAGAGCGTCGGAAACGAACGCCCTTGTGCACCGCAGGGCCCCTAGCTACGGACGAGAGAAAGGGTGAAGAGTGGAACGAGAGAGATACGTTTAGTTTATACCGACATCTGGTACTAGCGTTAAGACTGGTTACACACTACGACGGGGACGAACGGGTGCCGCTATAAGGAGCTTCGCCCCTAAAACGCCGGAAGCGTTCTCCGGAAGCCGGAAGCTGGCTTCCGGAACCGGAAGCAGAACCGGAAGCGGAAGTCGGCTTCCGGTTATACTATACATATACATATATATGTATATATGGGTATACATACATGTAGGGACACACAACGCCATCTATTGAGCAATTCATAAAACTAGACGTGGCTACCTACTACGACGGGGACGAACGGGTGCCGCTATAAGGAGCTTCGCCCCTAAAAAGCTGTTGCATTGTTGCGTTTCAGCCCATACCTGAGTACGTTTTCTGCGTCTTTATGGTCTCCTGGAAGAATTCGATATTTTTGTACAACCGGAGAACTTATGACTGAAGCATTTTTTCTCGAAGATTTCATTCTCTCATTGATATTCACAAAGTTGCGTGCCTTTGACCACAGTTATGAAAAAAAGTCAGCCTACAGAGAATACATATTACCGCTCCGTGTTATGCAGGTCTCAAGTCTGCAACTGATAGAAAATTGGCCAACAAAATTCAGTAGTTACCTTTATGATAGAAACATATTTCGTAGAATTCTGTAAACAAAAGTAACTTGGACCGGTTGATACAGGCTTCATAGTATAGACAGCTGTTTAGGTATGTACGCAACTCGTCCGGTCATGAATTGTAAGCTGCACACTCTGCATCAAATGATCAAGATATTGTTCCCCGCACCTCGCACCCGCACCGGCACCGCACCGCACCCCGCACCTCCACCAAAGATGTTACGGGGAGAATATATATAGAATGGATATATTTACAGGGTAAGGCGCACAACGCTGCAGCAATCGTTCAGGGGAGCGCGTGCACACCAGAAAAACCACCCGTCGTCGTCGTCGTCATCGTCCAAGCACCGACCACAGGATCGCCGCTCGTGACAATATAAAGGCACGTCTGCCAACGGATATGTCCAAAGACTTCGGCAATAAAGTCCCACAAGTCGTCTAACGGTAATGGGATGACAACAAAGTAATAAATGCCTTACATGGGAAGAGCACAAGAACATTGCGTTCTGAACTTTTGATGCGAAGATTTCATTCAAGGTGTCAATCACCTTGACATTTCACTGATAACCGACATTTATGGCGAAACTATTTGCCCTAAAATGGCAGAAACTGATGACCAGAGGAACCACAGTGACTGCACGTTTATTGACTCTATATATAAATGATTTAGTTCTACCGGTGCTAGCATATGGGGCAGAAACTTGGAGATTAACAAAGAAGCTCGAGAACAAGTTAAGGACTGCACAAATAGAGATGGAACGAAAAATGTTAGGTGTAACATTAAGAGATAGGAAGAGAGCGGTGTGGATCAGAGAGCAAACAGGCATAGTGGTTATTCTAGCGGAACTTAGGTGAAAGAAATGGAGCTGGGTAGGCCATGTTGTGCATGGGGTAGATAACCGGTGCATCATTAGAGTTACAGAATGGGTGCCAAGAAAAGGGAAGTGCAGTCGAGGATGGCAGACAGCTAGGTGGGATGATGAAATTACTAAATTTGCAGGGGTAAGTTGGAATAAGCTAGCACAAACCAGGAGTAATTGGAGATTACAGGGAGAGGCCTTCGTCCTGCATTGGACAGGCTGATGATGACATAAATTACCACAGCGATATGGAAGCGAAATACAGACCTTCCACATAGGTAACGTACAAAATACCGCGCCCAACGCCGATAGTCGTGATGTTCAAGCTAGCAAGCCCAGAAAGCTCGTTGCTGTCTCGGTGGAGACAGCAACTACTCCGTAAATGTATCCGTCAATGCATTTTCCGGACAGCATGAGTTAACACATGCTGCTGGTCTTGAAGCGGCCACGTGTGCCTACCTCAGTCCTGTGTAGACAAATCTTTGAAAGGTAAGACAAGTGCTAGAGAGTAAAGTGACGTACAACTCTCGGTATATCTTGGAATAAGCGGTGTACTTTTAGTCAAAGGGAAAGCCGTTTGGCTCCATCGAGAAAATGCTACAGCAGGTCCGCGATTTGTCGGTAGTGTCTCATCTGACAGTCGACTACCCTACTACTGGCGCGCTGTCTGCTGGGTTTCACAATCAGGGAGTTGACGAGTATTTTGTTATTCGGTGGACTCACCGCAGTGCATACATTCGATGCTTACAACTGTCAGCCAAATGGTCACTTTACCGAATCTCGCCATGGGCAGTTGCAGGATGCAATCTGCGTGGAGTACGCATTGACAAAGCCCGTGCATCCAGGGTCTTCCGAGGTGTGCAAAGTGCGATAGAGGTTATGCACCATCGTAAGCTGGACGTACAAATAATCAGGTGGCGTTGAGAGTGAAATGGAAGTTACGTTGCTGGGAAAACATCCGCAGGAAGGCTTACCCCTTCTAAAACTTGATGCTGCGAATCCGCTTCCCGCGATAGTAACATTATAGCACGAAACATTTCCGCTGTTACAGGCGACGGCAACGAATAGTGCACGAGACCAGAAAAATAAACCTAGTACTAAAGAGGACCGTCGAGGAAATGAAGTGTTACAAGCCACTGCGTGACTACCAGACAGATCTTCGACAACTTAGGATTGACGCATGTATTCGGCTCTAACATCTCCAAAGCCCAATGACCATGAATCACGTGTACCGCGAATTACCCACGTGGATGTGTTAATACTCATACTCTTGATTGCATCGAAGACTATTGTGCTAGTTTCACCACTAGTTTTGTTCTGACTACGCATTCGCTATTGCATTACCTTTACTTTCTTATTTGATATGCACTCCAGACTGTTGCGAAAATGGTGCTTGACGGGCCCGTCAAATTAAGTGCCAGTTACTATCATACTTGGAAGGAGGGATAAGTGTTCCACTATTCCACATTAACGTCCCTTAGCACGATTCACAGTTCACGAAACATTGAACGGAGAACATAAAACATCCTGACGCAAAAAAAGCTTGCAAAAACAGTCAATAGGATGAGTCACACTAACTTTGACTTGATTTCACGTTTGCAGGAGACCTAAGCTTTCCCTTGCCAGTGCAAGAAGTTTCTCGGACGTTTGTTTTTCTTGTTGCCTTGCCATCTGTAATCTGAGCAAGAGATGACGTTCTCCGCACATTGTATAAGCGGCCAATTGCACGTGTTTCGTCATTTTTCTTAATTGTCAATGCTTCAGCTTTTTGCTATCACCTGTCCTGTTGTGCTGATGGTCCGCCGTTCTTGCCAGAAACACAGAGCTTGCTGTGGCGTGGGAAAGACGCGCAGCATCGTACGCTATTTTCTAGATGGTAAATTAAGCCTTCATTATACTTATGCCTGGCTACATTCAGCGTAATTTTTAGCTATCCAAAAGGAACTCCTCGAGAAATTGCTATAATAAATATGTTGCTAATGTGAAAGTATGTTACTTAAGCTATACTGTTGATTGTATACATTGGCAAATAAAGATTAGTATATCGGCGAGACAGCATAAAAAGCTCGATAATATAGATATTCGAGTAATCCGCCTTTCATTACAGGAAGAACTGCCGCAGATGCCTTGAAGTAATGGTAGTCGTATATTCTCTAAATCAACGTACGCCTTTGGTTTCGAAAGCGCGCCTAGCACTGCTCTTGCGACTGCACCATAATTGCCTACGCTTACGGTAATACCGTACGCATTACTATCACCACAGATATACACCGAAGCAGAGAAAAACCGCTCGGAGCTATAACTGTAGAGGACCTCTTCAGCCACCCCGTATTAAGTTATTTCAATTATATTTTCAGGACATTTTCCTTTTTCCTGCTTACGAAGAGTTCCTCCGGTCAAAAGTTATCAAGTGCTTTTAAAAGAGGAAGAGAAAATGACCGGAACTACAACGGCGGTGATTTACACAAGTCATCTCCATTCATTTTTTGCGCAGTCCTATAGTTAGTAAAATTGTGTTTAGTGGCGCAATAGTGACTAAGGTTACGCTGCGCCATCCACAAGGTGTGAAGTGCTCCACTGTCACTGGGGAGAAAATATACGGTTACCGTCCACGGTGAAGCGAAGCACTTTCGTAACGTCGGCTTGTGAAGAAGGCACAGGTGCGTCACCTCAGCGAGGGTGCTGTGGGTGATTGCGTAAATAACGGCCGCAGCGAGAAAAAAAAAACTGAATAATGGCGAGAAGTAATAAGAGATTTGTTATACTTATCGCCTGTCGGTGTGAATTCTGAACGTAGTATTAGCCCCCTTTTTTCCGATTTCAACGGACATTTGTTCTACCCTTCAAAATCTCAGTTTCATTTAATTGTTCAGGCTGTAATCCATGTCCATATGGAGTTCTTACGACACAAAGGCGTTTATATGTTTGACTCATTTTGCGCAATTGGGGTTCTATCACTTCTTTTAACTCCGTCATTATTAGGTCCGGTGATGCCTGGAATTTTCCGAACCATGATGTCAAACTATATAAAAAATGTTGAGACGAGCATGTGATGCACCTAAACAAGGTTTTGTCTACTTAGCATCACCAGAGAAACTGCATTTTGACGGTACTGCGTAAGCAGCGCGCAACGAAGAGATGGTTCTTTGAATGTTCGAATGAAAATCACACATCTCTGCACAATATTTTGCAGTTACGCATCTCTAAAACGAAATATATGAAGGTTGAGTAGCAAGTTTTCCTGCCGTGGTTTGAGCACTAACTGCCGTAAACTAATATTCGATGCTTAACATGCCAGAAAAGAGTAATATTTTTATGCATCAAATATGTAGGTTCTTTGGTACCATATATAATACTAATCCAGCCTTGAGTAAGAACTTGGAGGACGCTTAAGCTTCGCCTACAACACGATAGCCTTCAAAGATCCCTGACTGCTTCTCATGCTTGCTGGCAACTGCAGCTTATGTAACCGTAATGTTTACCTGCAAACGCTGGAGGCGAACGCTATGCGCAAAGGATAGTTTTCTGGTTCTTTTTTTTTCTTGCTCCCACATGGCGGGGGCCGCCGCTGCCGCGGATGCGCAGAGGCGAGCGCAATCTGGATGGTGTTGCAAGGAACCCAGCGGGGCGCGCATCTCACACTATAAGACATACCTCAAACGGAAGCTAGAAAAGGGGATTGTGTTTCCTTTTCCGCGTAGCAGAATTATGTTTTCTCGTATATCCACATTTCAATCTGACGCTATCATGTCCTGTAAGTTGTGTGCAAGTCGTACTTTATGAATTTTCTGACGCATTTTCCTTTGAGAAATTCAATTATTTCAGTGACGCCTATGCGCCACGCGAAAGGCATGCGTGGTACTGGATGAGTGAGTGAGTGAGTGAAATAATTTACATGAGGTACAGAGAAGACGCAGGGGATACCCCGCGCCACCCGGCTAGTCCCACATAGGGACCGGCAAGACGAGCTTGACGGCCCGATCGCGGGCACTCTGGACGGCCAGGATTTGGTCGTTGAGTTCGGGGCTGCCCAAAAGCGCAGCCCACCTATCCTCACTGAAGGCGGAGCCGATGGCTTCACACTCCCACAACACATGGTTAAATGTTACCGTTAGTCCACGGGCAGGGCAATCCGCACTGGGACACCTTTCAGGGTATATAGCGTGAAGAACCGCAAGGTTAGGATACGCACGAGCTTGTAAAAGTCGAAGGGTCACCACCCTGGATGACTTTTCTCTAACGGACAATGGCGCCGACACGAACGCCGAATTTCCTGTGACGCGGGGCCCTTAACGCTCTCGCGTTAAAAACCGTGGCAGAGCGATTCTTGGAGATACATTTAAAAAGGCGTTACAGATAGCAAACAGGCCGATTTCTTTAGATGTGCGGTACCACGCACTAATAATTTCACCACCGCTCTGCAATGCCGGCCACATTCAGCGTAGCCAATACCAGCCAAAGGCCTTTGCGCCAATTTTTCGTCGCACTCGCTGTCTCTTTCTGCGTTATAACTAGAAATATTAGGGCACACTAATAATAGCTTCTCATTGGCATATTGGGCACAACAAGCAGCTCTAGCACATGAAATTGGCTCACAGTGGTTGATGAAAGCGAAGAATTGAAAAAAAAACTCTTCTGTCTGCATAAAGTTACATGAGCCTCCTTTACAAAAGCATGCGGACTATTATTTAGTTATAAAAATTTGTATCGCAAGTAAAATATCCAAGCAAGAGCATAGAAGTAAAGACAACAGCTTCAGCCAATGTCTCATTACAAACTCATATGTTCGTCACCTTTGCATGCAAGCTGGAAGAAAAAATGTCACAGTTTCGCCCTAAGGGCGAAGCAATGAATGCGATAGCAACACAGCAATGTCATACGAAGTAAGGTGAGCGGCTTTGGTAGCAATATGAATTGTAGTAAACATGAGCTGATTAACTAAGCAGGTGTGCTGCGGCGTAAGTAGACCGACATGAAGAGACACTCGATGACCACGAGGAGGCGCGTGTGAAACGGTGGTGTTGATGAGAAGCGCTTCCCGTGGGCAGCGCGTGCGAAGGGACACACCTGTAGCGCTGCACTGCCGACCCGGGCAGCATTGCATGTGTAGCGTGCGTTGGAAAATGTGGCCCGACTATTACTAACTGATTGAACAAGCGTGGTGTGAGCGCGCACAAACAAACATGAATAGATCACACTGAATGACTGCAGACAACGACTGTCAAAACGCTGGCAGCAAGCGCATATATACGCCGCAGTAGCGGGCGAAGGTACGTGCGGTCTATCGCTTCAACGGAAACTGAGCGGCGAATGCACGGCGCGTAAAGGTCAGAGCCGTGTGGAGATAAGAGACGGTGCGGACGAGCGACGAGCGCGGTTGTTGGCAGCGTAGAAGTGCGCCCCCCCCCCCCCCCCCTGCGCTCCCTCCGGCGCTGGCTACCCGCTTCCTTGCTTGCTCGTGGGTGATTGAGTGCGTTCGCTCTCCGTGATAGCGCGCGTCCCCGCACGCTTCCGCTCGGGCATACGGTGCGCGGCGAAGATTTTATCTATACGGAACCTCACGGCGACGGCGACGACAGAAATCCGGTAGAAGTGTCCATATAATTGCTATCGCAGTAAAAGGAAAATTTGTCCGCGTGAGCAACGTTCATGCATTTCCCACTAATTAACGATACTTCTAACATTACATCGCGTGTTTGCCATTTCATTCTACTGTAAGCACAGAGTATCGTTTTTAATGGTATGGGAGTTGAAAAGGGAAACAAATTGTAACCTGGAAATACAAGAAAGAATACACGTTTCTCCCATTGATGGTCCTCTACATTTTCAAATCTTTAAACATGTGAGATTAGCAGCAATCTGGGGTGGGCCATGCGCACAAAACAAAAAAGAAAGAAAACAGCTGGAAATGGAAGCCACAAGCGGCGACCCATTCACTATGGATCAAACCGACTGTATGAAATTGGAAGCTTGTCTTAATACCGCTTTGGTAGACTTCCGGGTGGGAAAGATAGGAGGAACTGGCTTCCTCTAAAAGAAAAAGAAAAGAAAAAAAGAAAAAAAAAACATGGTTCAAGAAGAACAGTGAGGAATCTAGCGGTACACTCGGGCAGCAATGAAACGTTGCTTTCTTATTGTTTCCTTTGTTGCCCTCTCTCGCAATTTGAGTATAAAAAAATAGGAGATAACTAACAAACCAAGACCCAGCAAAACTAAAATTAACTGGAAAGAAAACGTTGCCCGAGAAAGAGATTAACGCCATGCAAAACAGAAATAGCACACTGGTTGCTCTAAGCACACAGAGGGTCTCTCGAGATCATCTGTCGCCAATGACGGACGATCACACGCCGAGCGCACCCTTTGGAGCGCATGGCTCAGCAAGGCTTTGTATAACAGCCGTCTCAGTTCTCTATGGCTCTCCGTTGCCCCCGGCGCCAGTTTCGACAAAAGGCCCGGCCCACCAATGTACACGTTCTCCACACAACACCTCCTCGGGGAGAGAGCGAAGCCCGCGCCTATATATATATATATATATATATATATATCAGCGAGAACGCAAACGCGAGCATAGAGTGTGGAGGGACAGCTCAGACCTCACCGCTGGGCTGTCCTACCCCATTCCGCCTGCTGGCGAGAAATCGCGAGCTGTCGCAGCCATTCGCGCCGATCCCTCGGCACTAGTGTATTGCGCTTCAAGATTGCCCGCCTACGTTTTCTCGAGCAACTTTACACTCTTTCGGTTTACCCGATGAAACATGCCCTTTCGTAGGCTGACGCAGCAATGGTCTGTTCCCGTGGCTTTTGGTATGCGGGTTTCTAGCAACGGACGATTTGCTTTTGCTATTTGGTCGTATCGGCCTTTTTCCCTGTGTGCTTTTTTTTTTTTTTCATCTGAGCGCCTTGCGTAACTTCCAGCTTATTTATGCACACTCCTCTTTTTCGTATTGACTAAGCGTTATCGGCCGTTAGATTCACCACAGGGCAATTTTTTAATATGTCACGTCTTGTCCTTCTGAAATATTATCTCTGGTTTCTCTCTATTCATATGACAGGTTATTGGTCCGCCATTAGAGATTTTTTCTGCTCTCAATGCGTGCGTTGCTGTGCTGTTGTTGGTTTCAATATTCACTACTGCTACTTTTCGTGCTTAATTATTTCCCTGTCATAGGCCGAAACGTATTCGCTTTTAAAGTTTAAAATTGAAAAGCAAAACTGTCAGCCCTTTCACTGGGGTGGGGATGGAAGACCAGTGAAGCTGTGCTATGGTGGGAATTATGTACTTCCAATTATGACTATTAAGATGCAATGGTGTAGTTGGCTATTTGAACTGTTAAAGAATCAGAAATATATATGATCCGGTGGTTTTCATTTATTTAGTGACCACAGGAACCATGGCCTTATGGTCGCTACGGTAAACTGCCATAGGGTGTACGGCAAAGGTTGGCACGTTCTTCATAAACACGTCACCAACGCCGCGCGCCTTGCTGACGGCGTTTGCCCGCGTTCAGTGCGAACGTGGGCAAAACGCCCCCGCTGTCGACAACAGTTCTGCGCGTTGCTGGTGCTGCTACATGTCCAAGTTTATACAACGCCTCAGAAGTTTGAGAATGACAGCCCATAAACAAATGTCATGAAACATAACACCGGCAGGGCATGCCTTTTATGTTAGATTTTCTCAGACTGAAATATTAAAAGTGCCAAACAAAACGCCCGGTCACAAGATACGCATTTGGTGCCGCAGCTAAACGTCCCTCCCTCCCTCCCGTCCCCCCATGGCCTTTCGCGTGACGGAAGAAGTCGCGTTTGCTCTCCGTCGTGCGTTCCCTCCCCTTAAAAGCGCGCGTCCCTCGCGCGCTTTCACTCCCACATGCAGCATACTACACTCGGCGACAGCTTTTCTTGATAGCACTGTGGAAGCTACAGAGCCGAACTGCCTGCATGCGTGCGCGCCAGGAATAGTACCTGTTTATTTTCTGATTTTAAGAGTTACTTGGCCCGAATAAATAAAACTTTCTTAATTTAAATATAGAACAAGTATGGGCATCTGTTCATGGAAAAAAGTTAGCGTGCGCCTTAATTCTTCTTTCTTTTTATTTCTTGGATGGCACCACGTTTTCGGCACCGCCTGCTGGTGGCTCTCGCAGTAAACATGGCGTCCCCGGTGCCGGCGGTACCGTGTGTGGCCGCAAACTCTCCTTTTCGTTCGCCGAGGAGGCTATACTCTAAATGTGACAACAAGTGGGCTCCAAACAAACCAAGCAGTTATCTGCAATGTCTATGCTGGAGTAAGGCGCCGTCAGCCCGAGCTGTCGATGAATACGTTTTGCTAAACACACTAGCCCTGCGAGCTAGCGAAAATCAAAACTGGAACTGAATCGGCTGCAAGCTGCCGGACTACTTGCGTAGTAACACAAATGTGCGGAGGCCCCGCCTCCGTAGCCTTCACTCCAATGTCAAGAAAAGCTGTCCGCCGAGTATACCAATGAGAGTTCCTTTCTACACTCGGACACGGTCATCGGAGACTAAGCCCTTAACAGCTTTGCTGTAAAACATGTCTAGAAAGGAAAGGCGCTAGAAGGGCGGTTCGTTTACTTTTCAAGCCCAGCTTTGTAAGCGGTACCCTGGTCACAACTTGTTTATATCATGTATGAA
>NC_051157.2:100848458-100892412 GCF_013339745.2 Dermacentor silvarum
CGCGCGCACACCCGACCCGCGATGCGCGCACGAGGCGGCACAGCCGGGGACGCGGCACAGATGTCGGGTTGGGAACGCCACTCGCGGAGCACAACACTGGAGCAAATCCACTCGTCGCACGATGCAAGCCCGCAGGGAACACACAGGGTTGCGCGTTGGGACGCGCAAATCGTGCGCGGCTGCAGGTGACGTCGCCGACGATGGTGAGCCACGCGGCTCGTGCAGCACACGCCGGGGCGATGTGCAGGCACGACCGCACGGGAGAAGAGCTAGGCGCGACTGGCGAGGCGAGGTCGTCGGAGCGAGACGCAACACAACCTCTCTCTTCGACAGTCAGGGCGAACTCCAGCTGCGCTATGCAACGCGCAGTGACGGCTGTAAGTCCGAGGGAGAGAGAGAGAGAGACACGCATTCACAGAGCGGGTCTGCTGAAACGCTGTTGCTGGTTCCATGTGTACTTAAGCTTTTCTCTCGCCTCCACTTATTTATTGTTTATGCATCTCTCGCAGTTTCCCAAGGAGACGCGAAAATTCGCCGCCGTTCAGAGCGTGGGTCCAATGAATCGCAGTTGCGTCGCTCATTTTTTGTCGAGGGCGTGAAAAGCAGAATGCCGGAACCATGGCGTATATGCGGTGATCGCTGGGGACGAAACGACGCTTTTGGTACGGGAACGCCATGTAATGGAGGCACGGAAATTGTTCTGCCAAACGTCTGCGCTACCATCGATCGTGCGTGCGTTGCAGCAAGTTAATGTGGCGGTATAAAAACATCTTTAAATGTACCCAGTAATGAAACACTCGTTTGGCTTGATGCCAAGCTCCAATCCTACGTTCTACGCGCATAAATGGCGCAGGTGTGATTTCAATAGAAGGAATCAGCCACTTTTTTTTTTCTGGTCACCATGATTTTTCCTGTTCTGTCCCTGATTTGCTATCACTTGGTTGTTGTGAAAGTACATTTCCAAAGTCTTTTATTGTTGTTCGTGCTTTTGCTGTTAGCTGTGTATATGCGCAGTTCCTACAACGCAAATGCTTGTTTTGTTTTACTCAGTGCAGCGCATGTCTTGTTTACAATTTTGGCTTTTCTTGCCTTATCTGTGTTTTATTGCGCTTACCACGTATAGCTATGAATTCAAGCTGACTTGCCCGTCCTTCAGTCATATACTGCCGTGTTAGCTCCATGTTTTGGCGCCCAACCCCTACGAGTTCTTCAAGCCATTTATAAATCAGTTTCCAGTGTTCTCGCCTTGCAGGTACCTTTCTGGATATCATATCTCACTAATCCAACTCATTTCTAAAACGTTCGTCCAGTTTTTTTATGTTGTTTGCTGTGGCTAAGGCCATTCGTCATCTTGTTCGCAATAGTGCTTGAGCTCTTCGAAAATCGCGCTATAAAGCTAGAAACTACTGACCAGAGAAGTTAGTTTGACACCAGTGAGAAAAGTTTCCTCTTCAGTTGAAGAAGAAGAGGTTGGGTTTGGCAGCCACTGAAAGTAGTCGGCCGCGATTAATCACTTGGCCAGAAGTTTGCGAAATTAACCACTAACGCATATTTGGCCGTTAGATAACCTGCGAGAGATCCAAACTTGGGAAGCTGGTTAGAAAATCTGCGTCTGGAGCGTGACTACTACCGACGGTGACAATATAGAACTATTAATCAGGGTACAAGCTTGACATCCCGTTTTTATTCTTCATTGGCGTTCGCTTTTTCGTAATCTGTCATGCCCTTAAACCGATGACATTCTTTATTCCAAACTTCAAAGCACGATGTGCTCCACTAATTCTTCATCAAGTGTCATGTCACCTACAGTGAGCCCTTACTTTCCGCTCACAAGCCAGACTATACCACTTCTTTTTTTATATGTGTGTGTCAAGTGGTCCCCTCACATTTAGTTTCCATCCGAGTCCAAATTGATTACCAACAAAATAGAAGCATAAAAATCCGACATTGTCGTTCAACGATTAAACTACAGTCTACATGGACTGATGACCGTTACTGCCGTATCCTCGATTTTACCGCCTTTCACTCAGTCTCATAAATAGTATACATTCCTATTATAAAACTGTACAGAGAGCGTCAGAAAGAAATAAAAGACAGGGAGGTAAGCCCGATCAGTTTCCTGTTTGCTACCCTATTCTTCAGTGGATAAAAATGGCTTGGGAATAGTGTAGAAGGAGAGATATGGATAAAAGAGAAAGAATAATGAGGAGGGGCGTTCTTGTTACAGATGTTCACACGGACCATGGATGACAAAATCATTTCCAATGGCTGCACTGTCTGGTGATGTTACGATGAGCCCTGTCGGGTGCCGTATAATTCTTTATTCCGACAGAGGCCAGTAGTCCAACTGGTTGAGTATGACGGAGAACGATCGTCACTGCGCACAGTACTTTCAAGACCGGCACAGAATATCAAATCGTCTTGGTCACCGCTGTGACCACAGGCTGCGGTGTCGGCCACACCTGCGCGTAAGATTTAGCACTGTAGTATGAAATTATGCGTTATTGGAAGATATGAGAGCCCACCGCTCGTGACACAAACTTGGGCAAGTGATTGGACAAAGACGACTCCAGTTGAGCCATCAATGAATCACCGCAGTGGTTTCCTAAAAGTAGAGCGTCTGCCTTGTATGCGGGTTGTACTGGGTTCGAATCGCGGTATCACTGGGAACCCACAGGTTTTACAGCGTAAGCTGTTATAGGCTCATTTGAATAGCCGTTTCGGTTCGCGATGACGCCGCCACCAGCGTTTGGCCGTAACCGCCATCGCCTGAAATACTAGAAAAAGTACCCGCTATCTGCCAGGAACGAACCCAGGCCTGCTGCGTGGGAGTCGGATACATTACCACTGAGCCACGCAAGCGCTTGCTATCAGGCCGCAGAAATATTCCCTTTAAGCGTACCCAATAGGCAGGCACGCAGGCGCAGACAACCCGAGCCTCCGCCAGTATGGTGGCGCGATCTAGTTAAAGTGCCTGCAAACGCCGCGCGCGCAGGCGCAGATGACGAGATGCGACTCAGACGAGGCGCGCAATCAACGCTATCTCTATGTTAGATGTGCGCCACGTATTCTGGGTACCTCTTCGGTACACGTTATGACGTCTACTCGCAACGTGCGAACCGCTGCTGTAGAAGCGAATCGTAGAGCTACGTGCGCGGCTACAAACAGGCCTCATCGGGCTCAGCAGACTGCTGTGCAGAGAGCATTACAAGCCGCAGCTCGCCGTCGACGCCAGGCGGACAGTTCAGATCGTTATCGTTAAAATCGAGGCGAAGACACTTTGCCACGAAGACCCTGATGTGCGTGGTGCCGAAATTGTAGCTACTCTTGCGCCGCTCAACCAGCTTTCGCTGTGATTGTGCTGCGTGTGCCGAGCACGCTTGTGTCTTATTTTAATCGGTAGATGCCCCCGACCTGGTGGTGGGTTACTGTGGGGTTTTTGCTTCTCTAAAGAGACTTAATAGAGTATGCGAAGTTTCTGGGTGCCCCTTGACCAAACACAGATGGCTTTTAGTGTACCATCCGCCGCGGCTGCGGAAGGCAGGTGAGAGCTGCCACCGAGTACCTACCGGTAAAATAGATGCAAGTGCACTCCCGGCCATGTGCTCGCCCAGCATAGGGCCTCAACGCTTGGGCATGATTCCCACCCGTACCTTTTAAGAGTTGTTTGGTGTTTTATTTGTCTTAGTTCTTCCACAGCAAGCATAGCGGTCTCCACAAACATTACCCAAGCCACGTTTCCCTGGAAAGTCCGACGCCTGGCCGGGGGCTGCTTCTACCCGTCTTATAAACCGGTGGATGTCCGATGTTGAGTATCAAACCACGCATCTCCTGCCGTCGCGCCGGGCGTCTACCCACTGGGCCTCGACTGCACTACTTTTGCGACTTCAAGTGGTTGTTGACTTGACTAGACAAAATGCCGCGCTAAGCAATATACGTGGGTGCATGTGAACTCCAGAGAACACTTGAAGGCCGTTATTAAAAGGGGGGTAGCAAGCTTTTCCAGGTGGCGTATTAGTAGCTTATATTTTCTAATCCCTCTACACTTTTCCTTCTCCACTCGTTCTCCGTTTCCTTGAGTACTTTTTTCTTCAGGAACGTGCTTCGGCGAGGTTCTGCAGCCATTAACAGAAATTGCGCCGAGGGAAAGCGATCCCTCGGCGCTGATATACACTATCACCAACAACCGTTCAGTCGCTCCCTGGCTTCCCCATCGCCATGACCCTTAAGCTATAACTAGCAAAGGTCACCAACAACTTTCGTCGATTAGCCACCTGAAACCAATGACATATCATAGATGAAGTGTTTTGCACTCACCAAGCTGCCACACTAAATAGATAATGGGCTTGAAAATTTCCTCATTCTGAATGAAACCATCTTAGTAATATTCAGTGGTGTTTAGTTTTGATCATCATGCTGCTTCCAACACTCTCAAAAGCAAAATAATTGGGGCAGGTTCACACTAATGGTGCGAAGACTGGGCAAATAGCGAAGATGGCGACCCCACCTATCTTTCTTAGGTGGGGTCGCTTAGGTTCGGAAAAGTTTTTGCGAGGTTATGTTCCGAGACTCAGCCACGTTTTGCGCAAGATCACCCCGGAATCATCTACAGCCCAAGGAACAACGAACACTCAGTCATTAAAGTATCTGGCCGCTTCTGGACGCTCAAATACTTTTTCTCGGTTTCGCGGGCTCGTTACTCCGGATATTCTACGAACCACCGACGTTCCGCCGACGGTTCGGGGGCGCGATACTCGAGATCGGAGTGAAGTCAGCTCCCTCGCTCTTGAGTAGCGGTGCGGCGGCTTTTGCGCCGCGCTTCCTCTTCTTCGAGAGTGACGCTCTTCTTCGGCCGCCCCATCTTCGCGGCGATGTGCTCGGTGTGAAGGAAGACGGCGGGGCTTTTACGTCGCCGCGGAGGCGACGCGGACCTATATTTATTTATTTATTTATTTATTTATTTATTTATTTATTTATTTATTTATTTATTTATTTATTTATTTATTTATTTATTTATTTATGTATTTATTTATTTATTGGTACCTCAAATACCTCTTTCGGGTTTTTATATGAGGGGTGGGAATACATAGTAGGTTATATTTTCGATGAGTGCCTTCAATGATGAATGACTGGAGTGGTGCACCACTTCGGCAGGCAGGTGATTCCAGTATTTCGCTGTCTGAACAAAGAAAGAGTTAAGATAAAAAAAATTATGGGGTTTTACATGCCAAAACCACGATCTGATTATGAAGCACGCCAGTGGGGAACTCCGGGAATTTGGACCACCTGGGCTTCTTTAACGTGCACCTAAGCCTAAGTACACGGGTGTTTTCGCATTTCGCCCCCATCGAAATGTGGCCACAGCGGCGGTGCGAGCTGGAGGGGGATAAACAGCCTTTGAATGGCTACGGTGGGATGAAGTGCGATGCGCAGGTATGATGTCAGTCTGGTGAAGCAGCGAGTGATAAAACTTGTAAAAGAGACATAGCCTTGCTGTTTTGCGGCGGTGCTCGAAGGTTGGAAGGTTCAGAGATGACTTAAGTTTAGTGACGCTAGTGCGGTAAGAGTAGTCGGAGTAAATAAACCTTGCTGCGCGGTTCTGGATGAATTCTAGCGATGTTGCCAGGCTAGATCAGTATGGGTCCCACACTGACCATGTGTATTCCAGTTTGGGTCGAACAAACGTTAAATATGCTAGTAGTTTTACTGAAGGGGGAATAAGACGAAGGTTGCGGCGCAGGTAACATAGAACACGATTGGCATCATTGTTAATGTTGCAAATATGTGAACACCAACCGAGGTTACTGGACAGGTTAACACGTAAGTACATATAAGAAGTGACGGCACATATTTCAGAACCAGCGATAACGTCTTTTGCTGAAATAAATGATTGGCGGCAGTGGAAAGTAAGCAGCGACGTTCTCTTGACGTTGAGAGACAGTAGCCAATTATTACACCAGGTTTCAATGATTTTAAGGTCGGACTGGAGAGGACGACAATCAGCGTCGTTAGTAATAGATTACGCAATCATCAGCGAACAAACGAATTTTGAAGAACAACAACTCGGTAAGTCTTTAATGTATATTAAGAATAGTATTGGGCCTAGAGCAGTACCTTGCGGCACGCCGGAGATAACGTGTGATAGATCAGACGAACATTGGTTAGCGAAAACGAACTGTTGACGGTTAGTAATTTAGACGCGATAGCTTTAGGAAGAGCCGTTCATGAGGAACCTCGTCGAATGCCTTTTGGAAATCTGGAAAGAGGGCATCTATAGGTACGTTTTGATCAAGATGTGAGTTTATGTCATTAACGAAGAGAGCTAGTTGAGTCTCGCAGGACACAGGACATGCCTTTCTAAAAGCCATGTTGATTAGGATTGAAAAAATTAGCTGATATTAGAAAGTTTATAATATGAGAGTAGATTATATGCTCTATTAGTTTGGAACAAACACTGGTGAGGGAAATAGGACGGTAATTGTGGCACAATGACGATGATCCTTTTTTTTTTGGCACTGGAATTATCTAACTTACATGTTCATTTGAGGGATTGTATTAGTTTGGTGATGCTGTATGCGTCAAGTGTTATGTCTGGCATTGTTGGGCGGTTGAAGCAAGGACAGTCTGGGAGGTCAGTGTTAGGTTCAGAAGTGAAAACGGAAGAGAAGATAGAGTTTAGTACTTCGCATGCTTTATGGTCAGGAACACGGTTATTGTTGTCATCATACAATAATAATGGTTTATACTTATTTGGGGCAATGTATTTCCAGAATTGTTTTGGATTGTTTTGCAGCATGCTAGGGAGCATTGTTGAGAAAAAGGTTCATTTCGCTGTTGCGGCCAAAGACTCAAACGCCTTTTCACTGGCGTGATATTTTCCCCATGCAGGAGCAGTGTTGGAATGTTTGGCTGTGCGAAATAATCTTTTGTTTTTATTGTTTAGTCGTATTAATGAGTTGTTGAACCATGAGGACGAAGGTCACTTGGTTAAGCTGATAGTTCGTATGTAAGTCTCAGCTAGTTCCAGCATTTTATTTTTTAAAAGCGTCCAATTGGTGTCAACTGTGCGCTTCCGGAAATCTATAATACCAGCCATAAACTCGGTTAGTTCATTGTGAATACTTACGTATTCACCTTTATCGTCAAATGCTTATTTTCTTCTTTCTTTTCTTGCTCTGAGGTAGTTGACAGGATAATTCTGCACGCAGTACTGAGTGATCACTTAGTCCTGGGAGATGTGTTATCGAAAAAACACATGTCGGGGATGGGATGTAAGGATAAAGTCAAGTATGTTAGAGCACTGTTCGTTTTTTCACGTTGGGGTAGATACTAGCCGCGTCTAACCAAAGGTGAGGCATGTGTTAAAGAAATTACTTTCGAGGTTATTTTAGAATGAGGTATGGCTGGCTCAGACCACGTTATACCGGGAAGGTTAAAGTTGCCTAAGAGGAGTAGTTGCGCATCACTGAAAGAGGTCGTAACAGATTGCAGTGCACTTTGGCTTGTTGGTTGCAGTGCCTCGCGGAATTGAATTGTGTAGGAAGCATCTGCTTCGAGAGGATGATAGCATACACCGATAACAATTTGTTGGTATGAAGAACTGTACAAAATGAATAAAATTTCTAGAGGTGCGGTGATATCAATAACCGAGCACCATAGGCTGCAATGGGCAGCTATCAGGACACCTCCTCCGCGTTTGCCTACACAATCCCGCCTAAAAATATCAAAATCTTGGAGGAACAAGTTAAGTTCTGTGTTATCGACGGTTGAATTCAGCCATGTTTCTGTTAGTACAACAAGCTTACAATCTGAAGAATCAATGAGGCTACGAAGTGCTTCGCGCTTGGGCAGCATTGGCTTGGCACTAGTGCGTGATGGTAGCTATGAGGTTGATATGACTCTGTTTGTAGCGTTAGCCTACTTTTAAGCTCTGTTTTCCATGATTAATTTATCATACCAAAGTTTAGGAGGTTTCTGCTGGGACTTGCCGTACTCGATTAGTTGTTTCCTGTGCATGCAGAGTGTTAGATGAATGGTCTTCTGATATGCTGTGGTTGGACCCTCTTAGTTGTTTAGCAATTGAAAGATTTTTTTTTTCACTTTGAAATGTTCTAACTTGACAATTATAGGTCTATTTTTATTAGTGTTGTATTTGGCAATTCTTCGGGCACGCCTGATATCTAAGGTGCCTAACTTGATGTTAAGTTTAGAATTGCAAAATTCCGCAATCTTGCGTTCCGATTCTTGCCATGTTTCCCGCTCACTCTCAGCTACGCCAAATAACATAAGGTTAGACCGACGAGCCCGATCTTCTGAATCGTCAAGTCGCGATGACATGTCCGAAATGGCTTTTTCTGTTCTTATCCACAACTGTCTTGACGCAACTAACTTCGGCCGTCAGTGCAGTTATGGAGGAAACATTGTCTTCAATTTTTCTCAGTCGCCTCTCTATGTCGTCAAAAATTTTGTCTCTCCCGTGGATCGTCGCAGTGACGTCAAGGCTTAGCCCCGCCTCTGCGCAACCGCGGCAACCACTCCGCACGGCGCGGTGACGTCATGGCTCAGCAAAGCTAAGGCGAAGCGATGCGGCGCGCGCTATGACGTCACGGCTCACGCAGCTGTAGCGAGGCTTGGCGCGGTCGCCCCAGCTGGGACGAAGCATTGCTAGGTGACACATCGTGAATTCAACGTCAGGTGGAGGTTTTGCGGCGTACACACGACGAACCATCCTCGAGCTTGAACACCTTCGCTAGTTCACAGATGTATGTGCCATTTCGCTTGAATCCTTTCTCCGCTACCACCAGGATAGGCCCACATTTTGGCGTTACACCTGATGGCAAACGTCCAGGTTAAACAGCTTGGTTGTTAAAAATCTGTTTCCATAGTTGTGTCCATCTCCATAATAGGGCCGCGGAAATGTCAGAATTTGCTTTCGCAGCTGACATTTTATTCATTGCACACTTTTATTAGGAATTTATTGGAGAATTTATTGGAGAATTTATTGGGAGATTTCACAAGTGCCTAAACTGTCCTCTATTGGGATCCAACGACACTACTCAATTTAATACCCCCACTGATGAAATGTTAACTTGTAGTCCACGTCATGTCATTATTTTTTTACATCATAGTTTGCTAGAACAACTGTTGTGATTTTTAGACCTATTGAAAATGTAGTTGTTTTGTAGCTGTTGGCTGTAAATAAGTCTGTTAAAAATCCGCGTCTACTTTCTCGATTTCTGTTCGTGCGCAGAACGTAGCTGCGGTAGCATTAGTCGGCGCCAATCACGAGCAAAGCGGCAAATATGAAATGTGAAATTTAATGTGCTTGCGGAAAGATTGACACGTGACAAGGACATAATATCAATCCCAGCTTGGTTTTACAGGTGCTTGGAAATGCTCCTTGAAAGCCTCAGTGCTACATCATAACCACTCTTGCACAGGAGCACTGGCTTGCAGTTATTCATTTTCTAGACCACACACACCCACACACAAAAGCCCTTGGCTACAAGCCGATGACCAGCTAGCTATCATAGAAGTTCTTATTCTCACGAAACACTAACATAGTGGAACCAGAAACGAAGTATAGTTCATAGGAAAAGAAAATTTAACAATTGGCACGCTAACAAGCTATCAGTGCTGGAGTGCTGAAGCCATGTCCTCATCAGCAAAGGGCTATGTGGCTCTGAGCTCTGGTTCATGGCAGAAAGAGCACAGCTTGACACGGACGCACACGCAAAGGACAACACAGATATTACTTGAATATTTTCTTTCTGTGTCCGTGTTCAGCTGGCCGCTGTTTCCTCCATGCCTCTGTACCAACTGAGCCAAACGTGAGCGCTTCTGATAAGTGCCTATTGAGCATACCAATTATGGCAGCCAATACAACGACTTGACACGAAGAAGTAAATGAACTCTATCACGTGGTATCTGGAAGAATAACCAAGGCAAGTTCAGTTGGCATCTTTGCCTCCATAAGATTACAAGAGGCCTAGAGAGGTGAGCACCGGAGGATGTGGATTAGCGAGACTGATAACAACCCCTAGAGACATCGGAAAGGAAGAGACTAGTTCTGGAACGTAGTGGCAGGAACGCCTTACATTGTCTCGATGCACGTTCTTGTTAATAAAAACTTACACATGCTGAAAAATAAGCACGTAATACGCATACTCATCTTCCTTCACTTGAGCGCACGTGAATAAGCTTAACTTTTTCAAATGCAGTCAAGATAAAAAAGAATGCCCGATGTTTTAAAAATAACTCAGCCAAGCGTAGTGGCATATAGCTGCTCTTTTTCTTCATGTTACCTCTTTTAAGAGTAGATTTTGAGGTACCACATGTCGAAAGCGCAAAAGTAGACTTGTGCACACTCAGCGGTGGTTTTTACATCATTGCTGTGTAGCAACGCTGATCCGTATAAGTGCTTCTCCAAGGAGGACATGTCAGAAGGAAATGTGGTTGCGAAAGTAACATAGGGCAAAGCATTTGAAGCAGATGCCAGCGTTTTCAGCAAGCTTCCTCCCGCTTGAAAGCTTTACTGCATCCCAAAAGAATTGAAAAATCCGCCTCAGGCAGTCTCTTCAGACCACATTTCGAAGTGAATTTATATATTCAGCAACGTATTTGTTTCCGCTTCGATCTATTCTAAATGACGCCTCAGCTGTCACGCTTTGCGTGCACTCTAGTGCAATGGACTATTTTCAGTGCTCTAAGTAGTTTTAGCGTTTCTCTATTTTGTCTGAGAGAGCAGACACGAAGCTTACTGTTCATATCCCTAGCGGAAAGCTCATGCATTCTGCCAACACACATGCACCTTATTCCTCTTCGTCATAGATTATAAAGGCCGCGTGCTGAAACCAGTTTTATTTAGGTGCCTATGGTGTTTAGGTTTTCTGTCTCCACATGTCTGCGCTCATTTACAATGAATCTGTACCAATTAGCTATGCTCGCTACCCTCAAGCCGTATTGAATGGTACATTCATGAATATAAACGTTTGTTTCTAGGTGGATGTACACATGATTGTCGCGGATAGAATATATAAGAACATAATCTATTTTTGTCACAAAACTGTAATTTATTCCAGTTTATTGCTGTTCTTGGGCATTTTCCTCCGGCGGTGGTTGCGTAAGGCGCGGCTACGCAGACCCTATATTGAAAGAGAATTCATCAATCCCCGCTGTTAGTATTTGCCGTGTTATGAAAAATCATTATCGTAATCAACACATGACAACCACTTGAAACTGATAGTTGCATGGTGTTGGCACGAGAGAAGTGTACATGCTGTTGTGGCCTAATGGTTAGAGCATCAAACTGCTGCGCCTTTCATTTATTTATGTAGCCGCTCATGTGTTTTCAATTTATTTGTGCAAACATTTATAAACATCTTATGGGTACAAGTTACACCTGGCGCGGGAGGAAACAAAGATGAGTAATATGGGCGAAAACAACGTAGACATCTTTGCATGCATAAAGCAACAAGGTAAATCGTGCAGACACGAACACAAAAGAAGAGAAGTGGACAACACTTCTCTTGTCTCTGTTTCCGCACGCCTTACCTTTTTGCATTATGTATCCTTACCAACTAGCTCAGCTTTCTGTCGTTCAAATCCTTGCATGGCTTTGCGTTTGTATCTTCCACATTATCAATGAGCAGGTGAAATAAATGTTCTGCTGAGTTGGTACTGCGGTTCATGCCCAGAATTGTATGAGAAACACTTCTTAAAAAAGAAGACACGGATGACATGAGCGTAGAACTGGAAAAACTAGCTTTTGTTAGCTCTAAATTCCTGTTATTCTTTTTTCGCTGCCAGGTGACGATTAAAAGACGTGTTTATTATATAACACCGTACCTTACAATAAAATATCAGTGGATAGCATGTGCTAGCGTTTACGATGTCTTCCTTCCTTGTCCGTATGATTTTCTCGCAATTACCACTATGAATATTTCACATAATGATTGTGGAGCCTGTAGCCAGTCTGTAAAATATATCTGCAGAAGGTATGAAGGTGCCACCCCCCCCCTCCCTTCTTTTAGGAATATAACTAAAAAAATGAATACACCGAGACGAAATGTTGATCAGGTGGTTCTTAAATTTTACAAAGAGTCTTCTGTCAGGCATAGCCTTAAGGTCAGAACACGCCTGATGTTCTGTGGGTTATAGAACTGTGGCTAAATAAGCAAGATTATTGATAATGAGTGCGAGGACGATAGCTTCAAAAAAAAGAAAGAAGCAGGTAAAAAAAAAAAACGCCCCAGCCATGAGCGCCCTGGCTGTATGACAGGCGCCAGCCGGCAGTTTTCATTAGACGACGAAGAGTACAGTAAACCAGTTGCACCGAAGGTCACCAAAAAGCAAGAAGGTAATACAAACAGAAGTTTGCGGATCCGATCCGCTAGAAATCAGTTAATGCGAAGTATTCGCTGGTGTTTGCAAAAAATGGTGTTCGTCATTACCGACCAACTAGAGCTATAGAAGAATAAGTTGGACACCTTCTCACCGGGCAAGGCTTAGTTCTGCATAATCTTGTGACACACGAATGTAGATCCAACGCACGACGAGCAAGGAATGAAAACGATGTAACGTCTTGCAGCGCCTGCAGGAGGAAAGAAAATGAGCTTAAATCATGCTCGAGTCAAATATGAAAGTGTTGCTAAAGCAATTTTAGCTGCGGTTCGTGAAATATTTTCCAAATGAAACAATGTCGAGAACATGCACATCTATCTTTGTAATGCAGTGCACACACTACGCAAAGAGTTGACAAGGTACAATGCTATACATTTACAATCACTAAAAGATAACAGCCACCCTGTGCTCGCTAGCTCTGCTCTATTCGCCAGATAGAATGGCAAACTAAACAAACAAGAAAATTAAAACAAAATGAAAGACGCATTTGTGTTCTTACGCTCACACATAAAATTAACCGTATAACGAAGAGCCGAAGCACTTGCTGCCTGCCTCGAGGCGGCATACCCAAAACACACGTTGTTTTCACCAGTGTCGCGTAACGTTCGCAATCGTAACTGAACCAGCCTTGCTTCATCGCTGACAGTCTGCATTGTAACGTACGAACCTGCAGTGGCGAAAAGAAATAAAAAAAGTGATTTAAATGCACTGTGACAATGAATTTACGTCATGGTCGTTTGGTGGAGACACGAAATTGTGGAAGTCGGCATAATAGATTTTCCTACAGACACAGGGTAACCAACTTAACAGCGGCTTGACGGCTTTCTTAACTGCACCTTTGTCTTCATAACGAATTTTCGTGACAGTGACGGCGTGGCGATTCTTGGGCCGAACAGTTCGTTCTGTTTAGCGACGACGTACATGTCGCACTTAGCTGCGCCACATGCGAATGCGACGAGACTGAAGCCGAGCAAAGTGTGAGGTGACATTCAAGGCCGTAAAACAAAGCGCATAAACTATAAGTAAACAACCGCAAAAAAAAAGGCAAGGAAGAAAGGAAATAGAAATCGCGCAGCACGAACACCAACTAGCCCAACAGGCGGTCCTTCTGAGGAAGAAGAAAGGAAGGCCGAAGTAGTGTTCGTTGATCGCGTTAGTTTGCTTTTGTTGCACATAACATCATGAGCTCAGTACCAGAAGCCTTAACTCGCATGCGTCGACTTTGGAAGCCACGCAGGGTACCGTATGCGCGTAATCAAGTTTGCGCAAACAAATTTTTCGGACAAACGTGATTAGTTGGTCACGTGCCTTATAAATAAGGGCAAAATTTAGGCTCGTGCAAGCAAAGTAAGCAGAGGATGAAATCTAAACTTCAAATAGTTATTACTAGACGCCACAGCGCTGAGAACATGCACCTAAAAGAAAGTTATGCCTCACATGAGGCTGCTATGGCACTGAAACATGTTATGAGATCTGTTTCATAGATATTAACAGCGTTACTATGCAACATTCCTCATTAAGATAATCAACCTTAGCGTCAGAAGCAGCATGTTAACCCAAAGATTTATGACGTGCTGTCTACGGGCCACCTTTATTGCTTTTATACATTACCGCATCATACGACGAACACAACGACCTTTAGCACGTCTCAAACAATACTATCCCACGAAACTTCCACTTGTCCTATGATGGCTCTTCAAATAAAACAGAAAAATAATATAGAGTGCTAGTTCAGCGCAGGCAGGACATATCTATCCGGTATCGATAGTTCTATTACCCTATAGTTGAAATTTCAGAAAGATATTCCCAATGGGTATCTCTTTTTTATTAAAAATAAATATCACTCGGTAACTTCATTTTTTGGAAAGAATAAATAGTTTAACACCGACGACAGTTACACAGCGCCGAGCACATCGCAACTATGAGAGGGCGCAAGCTGCCCTCACCTGACGTTCTCTATTACTGTTGCCGAAATGCACCTTAGTTGTTGTTGCCGCTCCTGCTGTTTTTGTTTTCATTTTCTAGATCGACACGCCTGTCTTACCGACAGGCGTGTGCTAAGAAACTTAAAGAAACTTAATCTTTCGCTTTAAATTATGGTTAACGTGCTAAGTTACTAGTAGTTTCTGGTCCGTAAGTGCAACTTGACTACTTAATTAAAGTACCCGAATAAATTACACAGTTTAATGAACATCCCTGCGCGCAGGTAATGAATGGAAGGGAATGAAAGAACAAAATTGTTTAACGTGTATTTGGCCAAATGAAAGTGCCTCCTGGAAGCAAAGAAAATAAAAAATACCAAAGAAAACCCATCAGCAAGAGACAAACGCGTCGGTTACTATCGGGATACGTTGTCATCCCTTACTAGGCTTACATGCTTCTGTGCATTTTCTCCAGAGCATTTGATAGTCAAGGACCCTCATGCCTTCCCTGCTTTTCTTCTATTTGTGCTCGGGCCTCTTTTTAGGAAGTTAACGCGTATCCCCTGCACTAGCGCACACAGCTCGAGAGATTACAACATCGTTCTTCTTAATGACATTTTTTTGTTGTTGCTGGGTCGTTTGCTGTCATGAGTCACTAATGAAGTCCACACAATACGTCGTACGCAGTAAACTTGTTTAGATAGCCAGAACGCGGCTGGCTCATATTGTTATAAGGCACCAAAAAGTGCACGACAAAGAGTTCTCGAGTCAAGTGTGAACGATAGCTTCCGCCTACTCTATCTTCCAATAACGCCCAGTTATGTTGCGTAATATTCAGTCTTCATTGAAGGCAGTCTATTTGTGATCTTGTTTGATATAACTTAGCTTCCTCGCGGGAACACTGTTTCAGGTAAAGCAAGAGTTCCATTAATAGAATCGCTTTTAAATACCATTGTTTTCTACAAGCACTTCGATACCTTCGTCATTGTCTGAATAAATCATTCTGTACGCAGTGCCCAAAACACGCAGTGATCAATTGAGTATTACACCCATTAGCAGCCCACTCGAACATACCAGCATTTCTTTTAACTTCGAACTCTATTTGAGTTCTCACCACGGGCATCAAGCTAAATGCTTGACAGAATCTTGGAACCCCTCGGCCGATGCCAGCCTTCTACCATAAAACTCACCCTGGTGCTGTATTGCGCAGGTATGTTTATAGATAGCTGTGTTTGTCTCGTTCGAAGTGTGCTGCTCATAATGCCACATAAAGCCACATAATAAGAAGCTTATCACTGTTTGTAT
Source organism: Dermacentor silvarum (assembly GCF_013339745.2). NCBI lineage: Eukaryota > Metazoa > Arthropoda > Arachnida > Ixodida > Ixodidae > Dermacentor > Dermacentor silvarum. Next base: position 100,864,088 of record NC_051157.2, read on the forward strand.
GACGTCACGGAAGGCGTCGCAGACAGTTTATAGTTCACCGATCACTGTAAGCGGTGCGAGGGCAGCACAATACATGAAATCTTTCATAAGGCACAACAAGGAGGCGGATGTTGGCAGCAGAGGTCACAAGGTCGTCGATATAGATATCAAATAATGCTACATTGATTTATTTCTTCAGTCACAGGTGTCATCCATGGTGTAACACGCAGGTAAAAGAGGAGAAAGTTATGCAATTGAAACGTTTGCGCCGTTCCTTGTTGTAACTGAGGCGGGAGGGTGATTTGACATCATAACGAACAAGGTCTAACTGACGTGTCCTAGAAACCAAGCAAACTTCGCCACTCGTAACCGAAAGCCTGTAATCAAAACCACACATATAAATACTTCCAAAAAGAACCCTCACTGAAATCACGCGTGGAAAAGCCTCACTGAAGTCACGAACAGTTACTTTGTTCACGTATTTTCCAAAAGGGCTTTCTCTTCTCGAGTAGCCCCGTTGTTTGTCATCTGTTTTTGTATTCTTGCTTGGTGCGTAAGACGCCAATATAAATCTATTCTAACAAGATCAAATAATTTATATCAGGGTTGTATGCGTCACACCAACAGACAATATGAGTGAACGTCGGGAAGAGCACGCGTATCCTTAGGCTGTTCATCCCCTAGATAGGTTCTTTTTCAGCACTCAAATAATTAGTTGAAGCGTTTTTCTTTGTCCCCCGTAAGGTATATTTTCTGCAGTACAGAAACTTTTGTTTTAAAGAAGGGGTACAGGTCTCAATGATGCAAAAATGGAGTAGTGCATCACTTGGCCTGTGCACACAAGGGAACTACGTGGTTTCAGCTATTGCACGCGATACCTCCTTTTACTTGAGGACAGCGTATATACGTTTATCGTTCCAATAAGCCGGACGATTGTCATTAGGTCGCCTTGCGTGCTTCCCTCTTCTGAATAGCGCCTAATGTTAGGGAAGAGAAAGGAGAGGGGAATACGTAAAACACACACTCTGGCGTGGAACTGCTGCAACTGATAAAGCGATGGAAATTATAAGGCTAAGATTATCCTATGTACCTTCCCTAGTAAAAGAGACACGTAAATGGTACGTAGGAAAGACTTGATCGAGTCGCACAACAGGCCATGGAATGCAAGCGCCCGTAGCCACGTAGGGACTCGGAAATACGCTCCTGCAAACCAGCCTGAGTTTAATTTTTAAGCAACGTACTAGATACTCTCCCAGTACAACCGATGCGTATTAAGTGATGTGTCCTCGCTAACTTCTTTAACATTTGCAGCTTCTACATGTATATTCAATAGTGGTGGTTTTGATACAGCTCACTTGACATCTTGCAGAGCTACATTGTATACGAGAAGAAGTGAATTTACTACTAGCAATGGTTGTCAATCAATCCTTCTTTCGGAAGGGCACCTTCGCGAGACGATCGTGATATGGTAAAAAGATGCTGCAGCCCGAGTTCACTCTCATCGCAGCGCGCGCAATGTTGCTGCCAATGAAAAAAAAAAAAACATTAGGAACTTCCTGCAAACGCCAAGTGGTGTGGCACGTCTTTTCCTAGGTTATCCTCCGTGAGACCTCTGGTTGAATATTCATATTTTCCGTCACAACTGTCGCAACTGATTTGAAGCTCATCTCGTGTCGGGGTCCCCCCGTTTTATGTTTTATTCCAACCCTTGTAGTGATAAAACGAGCTTATCTTTCGAACTTTCTCAAAAACAAAACTTAAATTTGCTTAATGACGGATGAGTCAGTTTGTGCACTCGACATTCAGGTTTTACACTTGAATATGGGTCTTAGAACAAATAGTCGACTGGAGGGTTGATGACTAAGCACATGATTTGGAGCCGCCCAAAAGGCTTCAAGTATTTCTTGATTTGGCTTCGCTTATTCGTGCATGTAAGTCTCCAAGGTCATGTGATGAAAATTCCCACGGAGAGCCTGCAAAGCGATGTTGGTAGTGGCAAGCAATCAAGCATCACGGAACAAGTTCGTAATCTGGTTCCAATCTTCAGTGACGTCCACTTAGTTCTTGCTTTCTCTAGCACACGCTTGATATTTATGAATTTTGAATTATTGAAAGAAGAATGTACAAAAAAGAACGCTGTTTTGGGAGCGACCTTCAAAATCTTTAATTGCACCAGGAGGAAACGGAAGCAAGTGACCCGATTTTGGTAAGTTGAAATGTTATGAGGCCAACAGACCATGACACGAAGGAAATCATAGCGTGAATTAGTTGCTTTATTTGAAATATAGAATGAATAAATTACGGAAAATGAAAGTGGACAATAAAGAAAAACAATAACTGGCTGCAAATGCGATACGAACCCACGTCCTTGCATTATTCATGCGATGCTCTTACCAACTGAGCTACCGCGACACTTTTCCTATCAAATCCTTGCGTATTAGTTGTGTCCTTGATCTAAGGCTGGGGAGTATTTGTACTTGATCTATGGCCAGGGAGTTTTAGCCACTACCGCAACTCACGGCCTTATTGGCGGATCTAGAACATCCTACGAGTGTAGTTTATTGGTCAGTAGCCTTCTCCCAAGTTTAGGTATCACGGGACGCCTTGCGGCTTAAAAGGATGTTCTACATCCACCACGCATGCCGTAAGTGGTGGCGTTGACTAACAGTCCCAACGTTAAAGTCTAGTAAGCATACATAGATACCCAAGAAAATGGACGAGAAAATAGTGCCGTGGTAGCTCAGTCGATAAAAGCATCGCAAGCGTAATGCAAGAACATAGATTTGTATCCCAACTGCAGGCTACTGTCATTTTGTGAACTTTCATTTTCCTTTATTTATCATTTCTACATTTCAGATGATACAAGTGGTTCGCCCCATTGTTACTTTGGTGTCGTTGTCTGTTTGCCTCATAGGATCATATCAGGTGTTTTCATTGCAGTGGAATGACGCGGTGTCCTATTTTGAACGTTGTCAATGTATGTATATTGCTTATTTTAGTATATTGTCTTACAGAAACAAGTAGCTGCTGGTAAGGTAAATTTGATAAGTTTTTCATGGTTTCTACTAAAAAATATAAATGCATATATATGTATGTGTGACTGCGAGGAGGTGCTAAGGGTAAAACTGGGAAAAAAACGAAACCTTCTTTATTATCCTCTCTAATGATGCGCCACCAAAAATATGCAAGACTCCTTCCCACGCATCTATTTACTTACTTGAGTTACATGGAATGCAGATATTAGGAGGGAGGCAAAAGCACAATGTATAACATTCACAGGACTACGATTTGTCAGCAATTTCCTTTTTTTTTGGTAGGGGACCACGGACTAAGCTGTACTGCAACTCGGCTTAAAACGCTAACATCTTAGCACTTTTAAATGCACCTTGCATAATAAGTTCGGCTGCCACAGGCTGCAAGTTGTATTCTAATTCAACTTAATTTACATTTTCTCCCTTGTTTTAACATTTCAAGGAAAAGAACACGTAACTTAGCCTACGCTTTCCTTAGGCTTCATTGTATGAAGCCAAAGGTGTACGGAACAGGTGTATGGAGCGGGTAGATGGAGCCCCTAGTTCCTCGCTCCACTGGCTTGAGCGGTCCGCCGTGCCTGCATGGTCCCGATCCTCGCGAGCGAGCCAAGTCTTCCACTGCTCCCTTCCGGAAAGTTCTCCGGCTATTTGCGGTGTATTAATCTTGGGTGGCCTGTTCTGGCAATCCCACGTAATGTGGGCTAGAGTTGGCGGGCCTGCGCACGACGGACAGTGAGCGCTGTAAAGTGTGGGGGTGAATGGCATGTTTCAAATAAAGGTTTGGATATATGTGCGTCTGTATTCGGCGCCAGTCGTAAGAGATCCGCCGGATAGATCAGGGTGTGGTGGACTGTAGTTTCGTCGCTCGCGCCATTGGTACTCAAGGATAGATCAGGGTGTGGTGGACTGTACTTTCGCCGCTCGCGCCGTTAGTGCTCAAGGATATCTCGAGGTAATAGGGGGTTTTCTGACGAGTGGTCGGTATCTCCATTGACAAAAGAACGAGCTGCACCGTCCGCTCTCTCATTGCCATCGAGACCTGTGTGACCCGGGCACCAGATGATCACGTGGTTCTGTGTTAGGGTTGATCCTAATAGGTGAGTGGTGCTGTGTGGTAGCCTCCCGGTGTGAAATTGTCTACATGCGACTTGGGAGTCTGTAAGAATTATTGACGATTTTCCCAGAGCGTCCTTATTTCTAATAGCTAGCACGATGGCTGGAGCTTCGGCGGTATTCGCGGATGTGACTCGAGCCGGGGCGCAAGTCACAAGCCCTTGATGAGCAGCCGCTCCTACTACTGCGAGGGCGTACTGTATCGAGCGACATCTGTGTAGACCGTATCCGAATTTCTACCAAATTGCTGCGTTAACTTGCGTGCTCGTGCACTTCTACGACCCCGGTGGTATTAGGGACTCATGGTTTGGGGGATTGGGGCTACTATGATCTTTTCACGAAGGACTTCAGGCAGAGATTCCAGTTATTCTTCTGCATACTGTGGACGAGCGGGGTAACCTACACGGCAGAGTAATGTTCTGCCAAAGGAAGTTAAGCTAAGCCTCTCCCGTTGAGACATGAGCACCACTGCGCATTGCTCCTCGTAGTTGTTACGTATTCCTAGGGCCACCAAGCGCTCAGTGGAGGTTCCCTGTGCTACATTACAGCACCAAGTTGGGAGTCTCGCTACGAAATGAGCGAGAAGAATCAGTGGGGCTCGACTTTTTCTCCGTTGGAAAAGTCGAGCCCCACTGACGGCGTTACTCTTCTCACTCATTTCGTAGCGAGATTCTCGAGTGTGTACTGTGATGTAGCACAGGAGGGTTTAATAGCCAGCTGCCGGCTCTTTAGTTGAAGCAGTGCACGACGCCCGGAGTTGAAAGGGTATTCCACATTTGCCGCGTGGTTGCATGTGGAGCTGCCACTCAAGCGCACTGGTAAAAGTATTGAACACACGAAAAAATTACTAGGAGTACATTTTGCTACAACTAAGACGACTTGAATGGGAAAGCCCGAGCGCCGCTAACTCAATGACACGACGACCACTTTTTGTTTGTTGCGTCAGCATCACTCTAAAACCACAATTTACAGCCATTTTTGCTGGAAATATTCTTCTTTTTTGCAAGCCACCCTTTTTATGTTTCGCCAAACCCGAACCGTTACTCAGCACTTTTATTGCTGAGTCACTCTCACTTGGACCCTCAAATCTCACATATGTTTTTTGCAAGTCACTTCTTGACTGCATAATCTCTTGATTCACTCTTGATTCACCCTATTACTGCTTGGTTCACATTCATTGACTTATCATCGTGGTTTTGCTGTCGTCGCACTTGGTTTGCTCTATTACTCCTAATTTCCCATTTTCATCACTCTCGATTCACCCATTGCCCACTTGATTCACCTTCATACACACTTAATTCACTCTGAATTACTTTTCACTATTTTGGCTCACTCCATCTCATCATTACCATTCATTTGGCGCATTTCACCCAACGAAACCCCTTTAATTCACCATCAATTCACTCTTTACTCACCTCATTCACCTCTCTGTGTACCTATTATACCTTCCTTCACTTGCTTAATCATTCTTCCACCCTTCATTATACGGTTTTGTGCGCATTATCGCCTGTTATCCGAAGATGACCATTTGTTGTCGACGACGCGGTTTTGAAACGGCCTTGAAACGGAGACCTCACCATGAGACATATGTCTTTCACCCTAATATAACAAAGAAAGTGGACGGAAAGAACAGCCACCGCGGTCGCTCATTTGATCAGTTTCACACTTGCAATGGGAAAGGTTTCGGTACGGTTTCCACCTCAGGCAAATTGCTGTTGCGTGTGCTTTCTTTTCCTATTTCTTTATTTATATGGTAACTCTTTAATAGAACAGGTAATGTGTCTTCATAGTGTCATTGCTTCATTTTGTTCTAACGTGGTCGTAAGTAAGAAAAACTCTGTCACGTTTGTTCTTTTAATCATTTAGCGGCAGAAAAGAAACAATACTATTGTTTACTGGTTCATTTGGTATGAAAATTTTCAACGGTGCATTAACGCGGGTTACGTATCTAAAAAATATCTAGGTGACTGAATTTATTGTTTATATTGCTATTTTAAGCGCAGACAGCACTGCCGCTCTTTATTATTTGGAGGCTGACGCATGGCCCTCTTTAGACCCGGCGTGGTTGCTTAGTGGCTATGGTGTTGGGCTGCTAAGCACGAGGTCACGAGATCAAATACAGGCCACGGCGGCCGCATTTCGATGGGGGCGAAATGCTAAAACAGCGTGTCCTTCGATTTAGGTGAACGTTGAACACCTTCTAATGGTCAGACTTATTCCGCAGCACTCCCTATTGACGGTGCGCCTCATATATATATAATCAGATTGTGGTTTCGGCACGTGAAACCCCACAATTTATTTAGCCCTTTTTAGACAGTTATTCTGCGCACGCCTCCAGCGTGAAAAATTTGGCTATGGCTATTGGCCCCAGGAGAAATTTTCATTGTTCCCGGGGCGCTGTGGTTTTTCGGAATTATACATTCTGTAGTGGGGAAGAGGGTCACGAACTATTGAGACAGGACGACGACGTGCTGGCAGCCCGGAGAGCTCGAGACAGCGACCGACGTTCATGGACCAAGGCTATTTTTACGTAGCCCCTGCTTGTAAATAAACCCCCTTAAGTTTGGTGAAAATGTGCTGGGTATTTTCCTAGTCTCACAACCTGGAACTACGAAGCCGTACCCTGCCTCCAGCGCCAGCGATGGCGGAAGAAACCACCACCCAAGGTCCCTCTCAGACTCAACCCACCGTCTGTCCCGGCGTGCTCCCTCAGCGTCATCCACCAATATTAAGCGGGACTGACGACCAAGAACGTCGGTCGCTGTCTCGCGCTCTCCGGGCTGCCGGACGTCGTCGTCCTCTCTCAAGAGTTCGTGACCCTCTTCCGCCACTACAATTCGATTTATTCTTGTCTCACGTGTGAGTTTGGTCTCCAACAGTTAAATGTTTGAGGGCACGGCGCAATTAATAGTGCTGTGATGATTTAATGTTTACTCAACTTTCTCATGGGGTCATTCGCATTGTGCACCGAAATGAATGCAGCCACATGCCTAGCTTCTTCCATTTCACAGAGGTACGAGCTCAACAAATTAACGGTGTGAGCCAGTTTGTTCGTTGGCCTAAAGCTCGGCAAGCGCAACGATAAGAGGAAGAGATGAAAAAAGAGGGAGGTTAGTCAGTGCATATACCAGCTGACTACCCTTTGCTGGCTTAACTGGTTAAATAAATTAAAATATGACACAACAAGACACGAGCACAAATAATGTCGCAGTTTCGCCCGAAAGGCGAACCATCAATTGTGATAGCAAATTAGTAGAGAACTATACGCAGTAGGGATAGCAGTTTTATCGGCTGCATAAAGTTGGACACATTCGCTTACTAATTGAAATAACAAGCGTGGTGTCAGCGCGCACAAGCACGCATGAGTAGATCACACTCGATGACCGCAGGCAACCAGTGTCAAAACGCTAGCGTGAGCAAGTATGGCGGCAGTGAGCGAATGTTCATGCGGTCTATCGCTTCAATGGAAACTGAGCGGCGAAACCACAGCGCATACAAAGGTCAGAGCCGTCTGGAGATCGCTTTCAAGATACGGTGCGCGCGACAGCCCCCACTATCACCAGTTCCCCTTGCGCCCAGTTTCAAGATACGCATTTGGTGCCGCAGCACAGCGTCGCTCCCCATCCCTCCATTCCGTACCCCCACGGCCTTTCGCGCGTTTGCTCGCCGCCGTGCGTTCGCTCTCTGAAAGCGCGCGTTCCCCGCACGCTTTCACTCGCACATACGGCGCGCGGCGACGATTTTATCGCCCTTGGACTTGATACGGAACCTCACGGCAGCGACGACGACGATGGCGATGCCGACGGCAGAAATCCGCTTGAATTGTCCATATAATTGCTATCACAATAAAAAGAAGACAGAACCTACCCGAAAAAACAAGCAAAAACTCTAAATGAGTGTGAAGTAACACGTGACACATCTCCAAGTCTCACTCAGTCTCTCAATCAGTCAACTTGTAAAAAATATGCAGATCCCACGCACTGTGTGAATCAGTGTAAACGAAGCTTTGTATGCTGTATGCTTTGATTGACGATAATTAGTGGTGACATTGGTGGCGAATGTGTAATTTGTTCAACGTTTAGTGTAATGCGAGAGTGGTGAGTTGATGTTAAACGTTACCGTGCGTGCACTACTGCTGTTTGTCTGCGTATTCCACAGAACACAGAGGGATACGTGTTGTTGAGGCGTTGTTGTGCGTCATTGTTCATAATCTCTGAGGGGGTTTAGCATTATCATTGCCTCACATGGCACATCACATCGGGGCAGAAGTGTACAGAAAAACATTTTCTCAATAGCGGCGAGTCAGCAAGGGGACTGCTCTTGCACGTTAGGATGCTGGAGAGGAGTGTTCGGACGTTTCACATTCGGACGCGGCAGTGCAGCGTGCCTCACCACCACGGCTGCCGGCAGAGACGCCTGCTCCAAGCGCTCTCTTTAGGCTATGGACGATTGAAATATTTACGCTATCATTGACCGGCACGCGACCTACACAGCCCAGGGCGTGTTAGCCTAGCGATGGCCGCCTGTAACTCTGCCTGTGTGAAAGGCCGGTCTAGCTCTTCGCTCGGCGCTCCTTGGTGACTCCCTGGGGGCCGAAAGGTTGGTGGCAGTGGTTTGCGGGTTAGATCTAGCCATGTAGCTTACGTCTGAAGTTCTTGGGATAGCTGGTCCTCTGTGGATGAGTCAGTGAATTCTATGCTTTGTTGAGTTTTGGTGCGGGTGTCGTCGACCAGGGCTCGAAGTAATATGCAAAGTCGTCTTTGTGCTGAGGACCCCTTGAACTTGGTCACAGAAGAACCACCAGTTCTTGCTCGCTAGCTGTTCATCGTACTCCTGTGCCTGCGTGGTTAATAGGGTAATTCGGCGCTTGAGCTTGCGGTTGAGCTTTTGACGTCGCCATCGTTTTAGGAGCGATCTTCGAGTCTCCCACAAGTACAGTAGGTGATTATCGACTGCCAGATCGTCCTCATCTAGTTTAATCGCCCTGGTGTTGCCGTAAGCCGCACCTACGATACCGTTTAGCCAAGCATCAATGACTACTATGTCCGAAACGTTGTCAAGCTCATTCCTATACGCGTTCCAGTCAGTGAGTCGCGCCTTTCTTGTCTTTGGCGCGCGGTGATACTGTTCAACCTATGGTGCAGACACCCGATGGCTCGACGTGCTGCGCGTTGGCCGTCCGAAGGGATAATCTAGAAAGTGGTGTCATCACTTCCCAATTTTGCGGCAAAGACGGGCATCTATCGCTGAAAGTGCAGCGCCGGTGTCGACAAGGGCATGCGTCAATATTCCTTCTATTGCGACTTCAATAACGTTTTTCAGTGAACTATGAGGCCTTATACATTTTTATGACACCGCAGTTCTTGCCTCCTGAACTGCGATATTTAGTTTTCCTGGCGCAGAGGGCTCCGCCGACGGTGCATGGGCGAAACGGAGCGCCGGCGAGGAGATGGATGAACGGCGAGCGGAAAAGGCGGTCTCAGGGGCAGGAGGAGAATCATAGCTCTCCGAATAATTGCGCCGTTGTTGGAAACGTGGCGCATGTGGACGCACGTTGTTGGATACGTTCGGTGCAAGCCGGCGACAGTGACGTGCCACGTGTCCAGCACGGCCACAATAAAAACAAATCGGACGGTTGTCATCCGTGCGCCAATGGTCTTGAGGTCGTGCACGCTGTACCACTGGTCGAGCGGGAGGGGAGACAGGCGGGCGCAAAGGCGGGCGAAGTGGACCGTAGGTCTGCGTGCAGGTCTTGCAGTAACTTCGGCGTACGTCAGGGGAGCGGCAGTCGGAGCCTGATGGAACGAAGGCGGGACGTGGTCGGCTACCTGCTCCTTGATGACATATTGCAGAGCGGGCCCCAATGGAGAACTCGACGGGCCGTATGTAAGCGGCATCAGCGAAAGCTGACAGGCAACTTCTTCACGGACGAAGTCCTTGATCTGTGCCAACAGCGAAGTGTTATCCGGGGCAACAGCCAAGCTCGACATTGAAGTGGCCTGTGGAAGAGGTTGGCGGGTGGCTACGCGTTGTTTGCGTAGTTCATCGAAGCTTTGGCAGAGACTGACGAGTTCTGACACTGTTGCCAGGTTTTTCGCCAGCAGCATCTGGAAGGCGTCGTCTTCAATGCCATTTAAGATGTGCCTGATCTTCTCGGCATCAGCCATTGCGGCGTCAACGCGGTTACAGACGTCGACAACATCTTCTATGTAACTGGTAAATGTCTCCCCGCTCTGTTGTGCACGACCACGCAAACGTTGCTAGGCGCTAAGCTTGCGAACGGCGGGGCGCCCGAATACCTCCGTTACGCTAGCTTTGAAGGCCGCCCACGTCTTGAGATCACGTTCGTGGTTTCAGTGCCACAGGCTGGCGACACCGCTCAAGTAAAAGGACACGTAATTCCGCTTTTGGGTGCCGTCCCAGTGGTTGTGGGTGCTCACCCGGTCGTATTCGGCGAGCCAGTCTTCTACGTCATGATCTTCTGTACCACTGAAGATGGGTGGGTCGCGTTGACGTAACGGGCCAGGGCAGACCAAGGTAGGCACCGAGGCAGCGGGTTGTGGTTGTGGTGGTCCTTCTTCCGGCATAATGAAGACAGGCTGTAGTGTCCGGTTGCGAAGTTCCAGATTTCCGGTCGTACCCCAGCACTTCCACCAATTGTAAAGGGGGTTTATTTGGGTCGTACAGCGGCAGCGAGAAACGCAGCACCAGCACGTAGGGCGTAGCCAAAGAGTGAACTGGGTACGAGCCACACGATGGCAACGGGGCTGTTCAGCGTGCCGATCTTCTTACTCACACAATGGCTTTTTTGGAAGGGGGGAGGCGGGGGAGGGGGGTTGGTGGACGGGTGCAGCAGCCCTGCAATTCTGGGATATATTAAGCGCATCACTCCGTGGCCGAGGTGCGTATGGCTTGGCATTAGCACACATTTATCCCGCATTCAGCACAGACTCGTTAGGAAACGCTAGTGATAACACATGTTACAAGCGTAAAAAGAAGGAATCTCAACGAATCAAGAGCCAAATTCACAAAGCTGTTCGTTCGTTAGCGTTGTTTCCAATGGCCGGTTACCTTCACTAACATTACGTCTCGGAACGGGATTGGCTGGAATATCTTCTTACATACAATACAATCGTAAGAGCGTTTGGTCAACACAGGACTAGGGCTTGCATTCAGAAAAAAAAAACCTCTTTCGCTAGCATTGTTCATAAGAGCTAGTTCTATAGGCATTCCTAATGCTGGATACCTTTTGTATTTATTTATTTATTTATTTATTTATTTATTTATTTATTTATTTATTTATTTATTTATTTATTTATTTATTTATTTATTTATTTATTTATTTATTTATTTCAATACCTACATTCGCCCAAAAGCATTACAGCGAAAGACGCCAGCCAATGGCAAAGAGCCCTTATCAACGAAAAGATTTGAAGGAAAATCTTTGGCCCCCGAAGCCTGATTCACAAGGTCAACTTATGAAAAATTTCGACGAAAAAAAAATCTTACGAGAAAAGCGTCTTCACGATGCCAAAAATGCTCGTAAGATAGCAAGCGTAGTCGACTCACACTTAAGGGTAAGTCGACTCACATAACCTGAATGGCCAATAAAGTTGCGGCCTTAAGAAAGTAATTATACGAAAAGGGAGAAGCAATCTTGTGGTCATCATGCCGCCTGTCGGCGCTGGTCGTGCAAGCGCTGGTAAGCTGTGAAACGCGCTCTCGCATACGATTGGCTGGGAGCCCGGAACTGTTCCTTGACGCGGACTGGTGCTCTCTGGTTGCCGGCGCACTCTATTAGGGCACTTAAAAGCGTACAGCACAGACCTTGGAATGCATTGCTTCTGGACATTATTGCATTTCCACCTGGTGCCCAATAACCGTGAAGCTTGTTTGTCGAGGCTTTAGATACACGTGTGCTTTTAGTACTCGCCGAAATACTGCGTGCTGTCATAGTGGCTAAAAACGCGATATCCCTACACGACGACCCACAAACCTGATCATTCATTTGGCATGGTTTTTGGACGCCTAGCTGTGTTGTATATTCGCAGTAAGTCAGCCTACGCTAACTTGTTGTCAATATTTTTAAACGATTTTGATGGTAAACCCTTCTGGGCTAGAGAAAAGAACAATCTGCCTGAATATATGAAATTATTGAAACTTTTCGCTGTTAGACAATTGGAATTTTGCGGGCTCTATCTCCAGTTCGCTAATATAGAAATAACTACTCCTTCTATGCGCTGAAAAAGTAAATTGAAATGCTATAATATATGTGCCAGAGGATTGTCATGTTGTTTGTGGAGCAGGAATGTATATGCATGCACACGTGTGGCAATCCTGTCTATAACCATAGCTCTGAAGTCTCCCGAAATTTTTGTCAAGTTTACGAATCTGGGCTTGCTTTATGATTTTGTAAAGGTTGAACCAAATTTTGCGAAAGATTTTGCTGGCAAAAACTTTTTGCTCATCAGTCTCACAAGATGTTTTTCGAAACATTTCGATGTTAAGTGTACACCAGGTACATACTTGCTCGAAGCAATTTTATCCAGACGCATTTCTACGGCAGTCAAAATTGGCAACAGCATAATCGATCCACAAGTCACAGGTAACTTCGAAACAATGTGCTGTTTGCCAGTTTCTGCTCTCCTTAGTTTGTTTCTCCTTGTTTGATGTGTTTAAAGGTAAATCATTGTTAATCAAATGCGTATGAATCTCACAATAGGTGTGTCCTCAAGGAAAACTAAAGAAAAAAATTAGTAATACTCTAAGCTAAGTCTTAGCTTTCTTATCTTTGCGCAACAGGTTTGTGACAACTGAACGGCATACCTATAGGAAGAGTTCATCTTCGTGAACCCGGTCCCGTTTCTGTCGCCCGTGTATGTGTACTAGGTTAGCGCTTACCTTCTTGTAGACGGTGTTCCAATTGCAGAACCACTTGTCGTACTAATCTGTTGGTACTGGCACCCCGTTTCAATTTTTGCAGCTTCTTTCTTGCCTTCAACTTCGGCTAGCGTTGGTTGTTGCGGGCGTATAGATAGATTCAGTAATGGCTGCTCTCTGCTTCACCGCACATTGCTACACGGACATTCTTGCCTCCCTGAAGCTTCTGGTTGTTCGCATCCTTCGAAAGTCCTCGTAAATGCTGAGTCCATGACTAGTCACGGGGAGTAGATTCCGAGCAAACAAACAATTAGGTATAAGGTCTGCTTCATATGCAGCAATACGTAAACAATCTGACGGAAGGCGCCATGCCGCTACCACGGAAAGGTTCTTTTGTATTTTATGACTTCAAGGGTTTCTTGATATTGCTACCGCCTCTTTCTGCTGCGAGCACGTGTTCGCGTTGATACGTCAACACATAGTCACACCCTGCTGCCATTGCTTAGACCTATGCAAATCTTTTTATTTAGTCCAAAATCCACCATGCCAGCCACGCATTACGCACAAGACCAGTTTCTGCCAGTGCTGCAGCGTGAATCACCAATGACTCACGGCACATAAAGCTGGCTTGGGACAGTAGCTATGAACTTTACGGTGACACACATACAGCTCTAAACAGCGTAATTATTGCGAGAAAAATATTTTAACTCGCAATGAGTGGTTCGAAGCTATAGCCTTATGTTAATCGGCAGTTATCATACCTCGAATGCCGTTGCTTTACACGGATGACGTGCTACATATTGAACAGTACGTATGCAAATAAAGATCCAGCACTGGCGTGAAGATCCTAGCGCTAAATGCGGAAAAATACTCAGCCGTACTTTTGTCTCGAACGTGCCACGGGCATGAACTAGCTCGTTGACGCTGACACGCTGACATCTGACCAAACTTCCGCTCTGGATGACGGCAAGCTTTAGCTTTGCCTTCGTTCACCGAAGGCTTAGATTCCGCTTTCCTTCCATGATTATACACATCTTCTCGATGGTTCAGTTTTATGATCAGATCGAAAATATCTGACATGTGATCGACTACTTCGGTACCAAATATTCTGTGCCTCTTAATCAGATCGTGGTTTTGGGACGTAAAACCCGATTTTTTTATTTTACCAAATATTCCCTAATTTTCAGGTTTCTAGTTCGATGCGAATGCCGTTCATTATTCTTAGCTTCAAAACAATAATTATTCCTCTGTTTTGCATGAAATATACTTGTCTGGCACTAATGCTTGCAAGAAAAATTGTTTGAAATTGAAAACCTCGTTTTCCTTCAGTCCTTAGAATGCAGCTAGCGTAGCGTTCCCGGTTAGGGACGCACAGGACCACCTAAAGAAATGTTTGTGTATGTTCTTGCTTGGCGCCACTTCTAAGTAGCCTGTGCCATTCAAAAATACGATTGGGCTTTTTAAACGGGATATAAAGTCTCGGATAACTCAAAAATTTTAATTATCTTTCATGAAGGTTTCAGCATGCTGCTTCCACCACTATTGAAATTTTTCTTCGAATGTTTTACATCTGTAGGTGAGAGAGCGCATTCTCAAGCTGAATCTAGAGTGTCGAAATTTTCTTTCTTTTTCCTCTAGGCAGGGAGTCAGCCCCGAAAGCAGGGCTAGGCTAGGGAATGCCCCCGAAGGGCTAGGCAGAGCGCAATGCCCCGCAAACAAGTTCTTCTGACGCAGCGAGCTCCGTTAGATGGTGCAAACGCATACTGAAGCGCACCGAAATCTCTGTTTTCAGAACATTGCATTGACTAGTTGTGGGTGTGTGGCACTGTGTTCTGAAATCACTGGAACGCGTCCGGTGTAGAAGCAGATAAAGGATCGAACATAGTGTCAAAAGCTCAACTTGTTTATATTGAGGGCTGGAAAACACTGCCATATACTTGAGAGAAAAGTGAGAACGATGGCTTGATGGGGGGCTTCATAGCTAGTCCATGCAGAACAGTCCATTTCGAAAGAAGCAGTGAGAATATATACTCGGCGAATAACTAATGCGCTATGCAGAAAACTAGAAAATATAGGTGTGCGCCCATGGAGATGATGAGATTTCTACTATAGGAGAGAGCTGGGAAGACTGGGTAGTTCGGAGAAAGTAATGCCCTGCCTCGAAGCAAATTGCGTTGCAAATGGAAAACTACCCCATTTTGAATGGCTCGAAGCTGGGAAATAGGATTGACAGAATGGCAAAAAAAAATTCACAGTGCTCATGAAGCTGACGCAGGTTGGCGTTCATTCAAAACAAAAAGACTCAACAGCGGCTGACTCTGGCATCGACGATTTGGAGCGGCTCACAAAAGGAGTGTTGGTATGAAAATAAGAATATCAGTAGCAGTAAAGCTGACACCAAGACGGACATAATAATACTAAAAACCAAATACAGTGGGTTAGAGCGGGGTTTTGTATTACAAGATTTTTACACTTATATGTCTCTTGTTTTTCATCGGCCGATGGAAGTGAAAAGTAACTCGGTAGGCAATGTCAGTCGTCGAGAAACAATTTCAGAACCGTCGGCCAGGATACGTGGAGTGCAGCTCGGACTGGGAATAAATACCCCAGGTCCATTTGCTCTACATGCCGACGAGAAGGTTGACAAAAGTATATCAATCGAAGAATAAAAGCCTAGCTTCTTCAAAAGATTCCATGAAGATATGTCCGAAGTAACGTCTGGCGGCACTATGTCAGACGTGGAAAATAGGAGCATGACGTGACAAGTGAAGCGTTGGATATTCGAAACACCTAAACATCATCATCAAGATCACAGAAGTGTGTCTGTGTTCTTGCGAACCTGCAGAAACAAGCATATGTTGCCGTAGTTTGTAACTTTAAACACCTTCCATTCCTTTCATACTTCTTAATCTGCAAGCTCACCGCTTTTACCACCACGATCTGATATATACTGCAGTGGTTGATACGAAAGAAATAATGTAAATTTGAATTACTCATTTAATAATATGCAGCCCTTGAAGTAAGTAAGTGGGTACGGGAAGATTCCGTCGACCGATAAATGGCTATCCGAAGAAGTTCGATCAGACACACCACCGTCTTCAGTATTCTTTTATCTGGAGCTGTCTGACATGCAATCTGTATTCACCTGTTACAATACGCCCCCCTCACATGTTGTGTTGTTTTGCATGTTGACGTTTGTCTGAATTAGGTGACGCGGGTAGTTTTATTGTTTCTTAACCTGTGCAGTCAAAAGTAGTGAGTTGCGACCGTCAGATACTTGTTTACTTTAGTTGTTTTCGTGCGACAGCGCTGGCCGACGGGCTTGGCGGCCGACGAAAGGACGAGCACTCTACGTAATCGACGCCCAAAGCGTTCATCGGCCTCCAAAGAAAGTATGCTCTGTGCAGCGATGCGATTTCGACAACCGTACGGCTGACTTTTTCCTGCATCGCTTTCCGTGCAGTAAGCTCGGAACGCCCACCAAGTCGAATGGCGGGGCCTTTGAATATGCAGCTCTAATATAGTGCCTAGAAGTATATTCTAGGCACTATAGCTCTAATGACAGGCCTCCGATAACAAATTTCGCGCCAATGAATCTAAATGACGCCACTTCTGTTTTTAACGGATATTACGTCAAATTATTTTTTTCTTCCGCCGGAAGTGTTCCCTCCTCACACAGATGGCGCTAAGCCCCATGAACCACCGATATGCCGCCATGTTTTGAACGTATGGGCTTCTATGGAAGCTTCGCTACCAGTTATATTTACCTTGCAGTGTCTCCGAGCTGCTGCCGAGCTGCTGCCGACGCCGCGGCGTTTCCCCGGCCCGAACGCGGGAAACGCATTCGCGTTTCCCGCGTTCCGCGTGTCCTCCCAGAGTATTGCTCCTGCCTGAAACACGCCTATATGCGCCTGTCCATTGCACTAAACGCATTTTCTTTCTTCGTGTTTTGCCGCAATTCATGCAATTTCATTCATTCTTGTAGTCGCGGTCTGTGAAACGACCATTCTCGTTTATATTTCCATCAATGGGAATGTATTGCCGTTGTGAGAAACCCCAAATTCTTTTGTTTCTCTTCTTTCAAGCGCAGTTCTTTGCCCATATCCCCCAATAAATGTTACGTTTTCACGTATCCCCCCCCCCCCTCCTAAAAAAAAAGAAAAACGTATGCAAAAGAGCGGAAGCACGTGGCTCGTGGTCCGTTTAGCTGAGGCCGCATTCAATAAAAACATTATGATGATGACGATGATACAAAAAAGTGTTCTTTCTTGGTGTACCAAATTTCCCGTGAAATTTCCAAACTGGCGGCAGGTTTATGTTCTCAGTATTGTTTCACTGCTTCGTGCTTTAGCATATCCTTACCGCACCGCATAGCAAGAAATAAGTTAATTGTATTAGCCTAGTGGAATTCCTAGTGAATTATTATAATCCTAGGAAATTTGATTGAATATGGCTCCAAAATCAGACTAAACATATTTTCACTGTAACTCAATAAAAATGTTTTGTTATTATATATGAACCAGTATATTGCTCTGAATGTATACTGCACGCTTGTAGGGATGTTCGATTTTCACTGCCAATGACATGTAGATACACTGTGTGTTCTTTTAGAAAACAAGGTTTGCTTATAGTTCACGTTTTCTCTCTCACATCTGGCTTAATCTTACAAAAGAGTAAATCATCTATCATACATAATTCTTGTTTTCTTTAATGTAACATAAAGGTGGGTTTGTAAGAAAGTGAAATATAGCAATGTCAAATAAAACAACATGACAGCTGAGTGTGAACTGCTGAAGCGTAAAAAAATGCGGTCTTATTAAAATCAAGAGAGCCTCTTCTTTCTGACAATCCCTTTTAAGAATGCTTGAGTGAATGCGACAGGTGTCGGCTTGGAAGAGGGTTGGAGCAAAGGTTCCACTTGAATAGCTTTTGCGCAAGATTCCTGAACCTAGATACTAGCATTTCTTTACTTTTTATTTTCACCAACCCCCTGAAGTCAGCCATCCGGGCTGCTTCTCGTCGAATAATGGGGCACAGCTTCAGCGATAGCGTGAGGAAGGCATATCCGTGCACCATACTTCGTGCACGTCGTACAAACTGTCTATATTAAACCGACATTTTTAGTTTCGGTACCCACTACGTATTCTTTGTCATGCTTATTACCTTTGTTTTATTTGTGTCCTTGGCGCAAAAATACAATTTTCTTTGTGAGTAGTTGCAAGGGAGGTCATCTGTGAATGCTGATTGATTCCTGTAATTGTCAATGAGCCACAGTTACCGAAAATGTGGTAGTGTTAGTGATAGATGCCTTCTCCTTAAACCGAGATTATTTTTTAGAAGAATTTAGAAGCATTCATCTCTGAGTGCAGACACTTTTTCGTGGGCGAGCCCTATCTCGATATTTGTTTGAGACGATCCCAGTGATTGTGTAGTCTAAAATTATGTGCCAGCGGTGCGACTGAGTAAGTGTACCTGGTCATGTCCTATAGGTCATATGCACTGGACCTGTGCTATAGACGGTTTTCAGCAGCGACGCACGGGCGCGGCCATGTTTGATCACGTGATTGCGCCGGCATGACTGGCCTTGGCTTGAAGGCCAGCGAAGCAGCCGTAATGCTGTAATCATGGGCGACGGTGCGGCAAGCGGCGTTGTTTCGGGTCCACCGATGGACAGCGGCTGGATCGATGACACAAAGCTCTGGCCCATGGTTCAACGATCATGTAAGTGAACCATTGTTTGTAATTTTAACGTTGTATGTGCTCGCGCCGGAGCGCTCTGGCGCTCGATCATCGTGCATGCGTGTCGCTCGTTCGCGCCGAGCGATTCGAGCTCATGGAGGCTTCTTGTGCGGCGCTCACCTCAGTTCGCTAGTTCTTTTGTAGCGTTAGCTACACTGGCCTAGCCAAGCCCGTTCCGCGTGGCACATCAAGAGCCGTGCTGCGCATGCGCAAGGATCAGTGATGTCACACGGCTTGCGCACCGGAGCCACCGGAGCCGGCACCTCTCGCGCACTCCGCCGCCGCCGCGCGCGACTCACCGCCGCCGGTCTGCGCATTCCAGAGGAGTGACGTCGTAGCCGTGGTAAACGCACTGGCGCCGGCGCGCGCTCGCTGGGCAGTCGCCGTCTGACACTGCGCTGGAGCCGCTGCGCTTCTGACTGGCGTTTGCCAGTGTGGTATAGCCATGGAGAAGGAGAGCGCAAATGCTGCTCAACAGCGCAGAAGAACGGAGAAGCTTGTAGCAGCAGTAAGCATGACAATCAAGTTAATCCTTGACAATCTAGACAACCAAGAAAGCTAAGAATAATCAGCTGAACCTTTGCTAACGCTACGTATATCCTGGCATAGCCGAGCTAAGCCACTGCAACTTTTTTCTTTTTGTGGTTAGTGCGGTGTACTTAAGCATCGATCTGTGCTGTTTGAAATGGTTGCCCAGCCTCTCGCGCTTTGCTTGATGGCGTCGAATGTGTATGCTTGAGCGCCGAGTGAAAAATCCGTGTCCGCTTGTGTGTTGACATCTCGCTCGCTAGTATTTTAGCTTCCCACATACGTTGAGGTAAGCGTTTACCTCAATACTGGTGCACGGAACTCCGCAGAATTTACCAGTGCGACGGGCACGCAATAGTTTCGCGTAGTTGACTTCAGAGCTGCAGATTGTGTTCGTTGGATGTACTATAGCTGAATGCCTCGGAACGGGTGTTGTTTCATAGTAAAACCCCTGTCACACGGGCACGTTCGAACGCAATTGAGCCTCAATCCGAATGCAGTCGGTCGTGATCCGCAAATCGTAATCGATGTGTCCGATTTCGATCGGAGATCGACGTAAGCAGCTTCTAGCTCAGTGTGACAGAAAACGAGGTACAACGAGAAAGAAAGAGATCCGAAGAAATAACCCTCTAAAAAGGCCGTTTTAACGACAGTGCAAAAAAATGATTTTTTATGTACGTATAATTTTGAAAATCTCTGTGTGCTGCGTCGAAGCCATGCACGTAGTTCTGAGATTTGCAGACGATCAGAATTAAGTTAATTCTTAATTTGTGGAAAGCTTTGTCAATCCAAGGATGGCATCTGCAGCATAAAGCTGTGTTCCAAGCTGCAGTGTTGGTAGGGATAGTCCTTGGTTGGACGCCCATCAACAAAGTGAATAGAACATACCTGAAAGAAAAGGGTGATTCATGTAATATTTACAATGGTTTGCTTTTATTTGAACATACGAGTAAAGGAGTCCACATAAATAAAAAGCACGCACATGGGTAACGCATGCAGTTCTTATTGCAAACTGACACAAATGTGACAAAAAAAGGCAATAGCAATGTGCTGCCAATGTCTTTTCGATAATCACAAATAATGTCATAATTTCATAGTGTCAAATAATGTCACAATTTCGCGATGTCAAAAGAGGCTATGAAAATTAAAGTACATAATATATATATTCAGCATGCGCTTTGGGGGAACACTGAAAGACACAAGGCAGAAGGAAACAGCTGATTTGTAGTTACCACTACTTTAAAACGCAGCTAATCAAATATTGTCAAACTGGTGAGTTTGAAATTATTTACTTTTACTTTCATGGTTTGTCTTGACATCACGAAATTGTGACATTATAGTATATCACTTTACGCTAAACACGCAACCAACGCTTCTAGCCTTGTTTGAAACAATAATTTTGTCCTACAGCGTCAACACAGCTAGCTTTCGCGCACCTGTTGCTGGCCACAAACATCGCCAGGTCTACGTTCTGATCACACCGTGCCTCCGACACAGCAGCGAAACCAAGGGCGCTATAACGTAAAATGATTCCAAACTGTTTTGATTCCAATTTCTGTAATCAGCCTCCACGATTGGTCAAAACATTTTCGGGCCGCTCCCACCTTCACCTGTCTGTCACGCGACGTCACGAAAACCGCAATAGCTCCCCATCTGATATAACGTGTACACGCTGATTATGCATGATTAAACCACACAAAAGAAAAATAATCATTCCTGATTCGATGTCTTTTCACCAGTAGCTCTCTGCTATTGGTCCAATGTTTTCTGGCTGCGCCCACTTCGCCTGTCTGTCACGCGACGTCACAAAACCGCGAAAACTCACCACGTCAAAGTGAAGTGTACGCGAAAAAAAATGCATTAATATGCCGAACAAAACTTTCTTGTTTGTCGTTGTTTCGGCATTAATATGCCGAAACAACGCACGGTGACCTTAATGTACAGCAAGCGCAAGATGGGAAAAGTTTATACACTATTCCGCAAGCCCAGCGCGTTCGCTTATTCGGTACTATGATCTGCCACTTACTCTTGCCGATGTGCCTGGATTGAAGTTCTTTCTCTGTAGGTTCGCTATCCAGCGTTGTCGGGTGAGCTTGTTTTTCTCTCCTTGAGGAAATCGGTGCATGGAAAACGGCCTCGGGCACGGGCAGTCTTGATGCAGCTGTGGCGCGTGTGTTTCACACACCGACGTGTTCCACTGCTTAATGTCGCCATCAAAGTTTTTGCATCCGACCACAGCACACGTTTTCCCTCTTAATCTCCACATGGAGGAGAATATTGTTCGACGTTTGACAAACTGCGCTTGTTAAACGCCGCTGGCTACGCTTTCGCGACTGAGCAATGGTAGTTTCGTTCTCGCGCCCAAGGTCAGAGATGTCCAACACGCGCGGCGCTCCGGTGGCGCCATCTGATTTCAGTTGCACAAACCGGCTGCTGCAAATCGTCTATAGGTATATGCGCTAGGGCCACCGGGCATATGCCCTTCTGAACACTGGGTATTTGCCACTCGATTTTAGTTTACTCTCAATCTTATATCTTTCCATTACAACGTTATGTCTTGCATATCAGAAATATATATAGACACTCCAGCCTACAATCCGTACATAACCTTTCGTTAGACAATAGTTACATTTTATGGCGATAGCAATTATGTGGACACTCCAAGCGCATTTCTGCCGTCGGCGTCGCCGTTGTCATCGTCGTCGCCGTCGCCGTCAGCGTGAGGTTCCGTGTAATGTCCAACGGCGATCAAATCCTCACTGCGTGCCGTACGCTGTGTGTGCGAGTGAAAGCTTACGAGGATGAGCCGGCATCGCGGCTCAATGTAGCGCACGCGAGGGAGGAAGGCAGGCCGGAAGCGTGCGGTCTTCTTTCGCATGCGAGGCACGGGGGCGAGGCGACGGAGAGGGAGTGTGAGGGGCTTGCGTTCTGCTCTGTCGGCAGCTGCTCATAGTGCAGTCACGCGAGGGAAGTATCTTGAAAGCGATCTGCGATGTGGGCGAAATGCGTGCCCGCGCGGGCCTCATCGTCAAAGTGATCTGCGATGGGGACAAAGTGCATGCGCCGAGTGCCGGAAGCTCTTCGTATGCGCTGTGCGTCCGACATTTAGTTCGCGTTGAAGCACGACGAGAGACATCGCGAAGGTTAATTTGGCCGCTGCTGCTGGCGCGCTTTCCCACTCCGGCGTTTTCACAGCAAATTTCCGCGGTCATTCAGCGATATGTGTTCATGTTTAGTGTGCGTACGTGACACCGTGCTTGTCTTTACTAAGGGAATGTTTACAACTTTATACAGCCCATTAAACCACTATCCTTGCTTCATAGAGCTCTCTATTAATTTGCTATCGCAATCGATGCTTCGCCATTCGGGCGATACTGCGGCTTTTATCATGTATTATAATACACGTGATATCAATGTGATGCGCACGTTATATTTGCATGCATATGATGGAGTTGCGTCACACGAACTACTTCTTTTTCTATTCTTGTTATTTCTGAAAGTTGGCTCTGTAATAAAATTTCCTCTTCAGACATCATTCCACTGGACTACAGCGCCTTCCGCAGCCACCGGGACTTCAGCGGATCTCAACAAAAAAGGTGGTGGCGTACAGATTGTTGTTGACAATGCACTGAGATGTGTTCGGCGCGACGGTATTGCAAGTGTGCTTGAGTCGATTTGGCTGGAAGTCAGCCTAGCGTGCTGTGAAAAATTGTTGACTGAATCTTTCTATGTACAGCTGAATATTTCCCCTGTTTTGTTTGATGAGCTCATCTCTTCAACTGAAAGCGTAATATCTTCCCGTAGTAAGCACAGAGTAATCCTTCTTCGGGATATTAATAGACCCGGAATTGAAGAGAAAAAAATTTATTCTCATTACAAACATTACACAGAGAAGAAACCAGCCTGTTGTCGTACTTTCTATCCTGTTCCCCACAATCCTTGTGGAAACGTCTTAGACCTTTTCATATCGAATGCTCAAGCTTTAGATGTCTCTCGTTCTGACACATTCCTTGGGCGTACCAATAAGGTTCATCCGTCACTAAAGATAACTGTCTCTGTGTCAGCCCCGAGGCAGAGCTCCTGCAGTGGCATAAATGAATTTTCTCGCTTTGCTTTCACGCGTGTGGATTATGTTGGTTTATATAATTTCTTGTCCGCCACCGATTGCGCACTGGTTACAGACAAAGCCAATGTTTATGACCAAGGAGAACAGGTTAAGGAGCTTGTTTTGAGCAGTATGTGTAAAGGCATCCCACTGTATACAGACCTAAACTCTCTAAATATCCCCACTGGTTCTCGTATGAAATCATAATTGCCCTGAAGCACTTATGATTCTTTCAAATATCATTCTTTCTTTATGATCACAATCATTATCCTATTTTATTTCAGAACGTAGAAATCTTCCAGCCATCCCCACGTTCCATTGTTCTACGTCACATGACTCCATTTTCAGCCACCAAATTTTCTAATCTCACTTCACAGTTTTCTCCCGCGTTTGGCAACGCTTCCTTTCTCCTTCACATCCATTCAGTCATATTTCAATACGCTTCCGGTTAGCTGTTCATTGCATTGCACGCACTTCCCAACTTTTCTCTTAATCTCGACTATACAAGGTCAGGTGCAATTATTTACTATGCAACTGATACCACCCTGTTCTTGTCTCTTAACGCTACGCCTGTCATTTTGTCCTCTACTGCTCTAGGGGGGGGGGGGGGGGGGGGTACTTAATTTCTTCCAAGGACTTATGGTTATCTTTCATGTTTCTTGCTGATGTGCCTTACGGCGCTCATAATGGTCGAGACATTAGTTATACACTTTGAGGATTTCACTATAGGCTTCCGTTATCGAGTTCGCATGTTCAAATGTCGCAAGGTTCAACTAAATATGCTTTCGCAATCACCTAAACAAAGGTCGCTTCAGGAAATACAGCGCATAGCGTGTGCCTGCTCGAGAAGCTTGGGACATTCGATAGTTTTAATTGCTACAGCCGAACATCGGTGGCGAAGATGATTCCAGTGTAAGTGTAGTAGACGCTGCTGGAGCTGTTCTTTATTAAAGTTCGCCTTTCGAAAATAATGATAATCACAAGTAATCCGTCACAACCATTTTATTCTTGCAGAGGCATTTGTGTCGGCCGTAGACTATCTACGTGGTCGCCGCGAAAGAGGTTCGCAGCTTTTACCCAAGCGTGACACAGTGATGCCATCTGGGGCATGGTTGGGCTAGTTGGAATTTAGGCAATCACGTTCCAATGCGTAAGAAAAATGACAAAAAATGTGCAGAGAAAAAAGGACACCATGTCTACAGTTGCATGTATATAATAGTATATAGTTGGCTTTTTGTGCATTTTCATTTTCATTTCTTTATAATTTATACATTTCAAATACAGGGTGTCCCAACTATCATGCACCAACATTTAAAAAATGAGCAATTGCGTTACGGGAAGAAAACGTAGGGCATATTGTTTATATGTTTATATATAATTTGTTAAATAATTAAGTAATTTTTTTGTTACTGAGATTTATTTAGGTAATCGTACTTGATCAGCTAACTAGAGAAGTGCTGTCCTAATTATCGAAGTGTCAATGAGAAAATTGTTGAGCAAAATGAAACACTCCCGATACAGCTTTCTGTTGCTCAATACGGGTTACATAGGTTTGTTTTTCAAAGCGTGAAAGAAGCCGGCCAATACACGCAAATGTGCCGCGTGACTGGATGCTCGAGGCACTTTGCGTGCATTCGCGGACTTCTTTCATGCTCGGAAAAACAATTTTATGTAGCATGTATTGAGCAACAGAAAGCTTTATCGGGAGTTTTTCATGTTGCTCTACAATTTTCTCATTGACACTTTTCATCTAATTATAATACTTGAGAAGTTGAATAATTAATTAAAAATCATATTCAAATTAAAATAATAACATTACCAAAACTAATTAGGCGGAAAATTAAGGAAACTGAAAGTGTGCGGTATTTATAGGTATTTATGTACATGTAGTAGAGTTAACGCTGGGAGTCTTAACTAAGTAACGTACGTAAATACACAACAAAGTGTACGAAAACCGCGCTATGGTAGCTTAATTGGTACGGGCATCAGACGCGTAATACGAAGACGTGGGTTTTTCTTCAACCTCCGGCTAGTTGTATTTTCGTGCACTTTCATTTTCATTTCTTCATAATTTATACATTTCAAATAAATAAACAAGTAATTTCCCCGTATGCTTTTGTTGTTGTCATTATTTGTAGGATTTATGTGGTTGTGACTTACGCAAACGTCGACCCTCCGTTCCATTATTATGGTTCACTATATATATATATATATATATATATATATATATATATATATGCTAGTGAGGCCCCTGTGTGTGTGTATGGGCGGGCCGCTGTCTTGTCGGCATGCCACATTTTGGATGTGCTGTCGTGGCACAAGGAGTCATTATAAGGTTCTCCTTTTTTTATACTGCAGGGCGAAGGCGGGACACAAAATGTGCTTGGCAAGAAATGTGGGCCGATCGCAAACGCTGTGAAACCACTGCGCATAAACGCGCTAGCTGTCACGAGGAGAAGAGGGCAAGAAGGGAAGAGAGTCGTGCAGATCTGTCGACCCGACATACTGTACCTATACGCCATCGCCATGTTCAGGCTCAAAAAACTTCGCTCGACATATTACAAATACTGGTAAATGTTGCGTGCTGGTAACACGAATTAGTGTCTTACGAGTTGAAAAAGCGTCGTTTCGCGAATGAAGATAACTCGCACAAAACTGTAAAAGATACCTGCTTTATCGCTGGAGTGCCGTGTGTCACCTGTCATGTGTGCCGTCGCTTTTCAATTCTGCAATCCAAA
Organism: Dermacentor silvarum; assembly: GCF_013339745.2. Lineage (NCBI taxonomy): Eukaryota > Metazoa > Arthropoda > Arachnida > Ixodida > Ixodidae > Dermacentor > Dermacentor silvarum. Next base: position 100,890,202 of record NC_051157.2, read on the forward strand.
TTTGGACAAATAGTCCACTTCTCTATCCTATACGTAAACCATCAAATTATAGGCTGAGTAGAAATACGCTTTCTGAGTCATCCACATGATTGTGAGAAGAATGCTCCGAATATCGCTACGCAAACCTCTAAAGCTTTAACTGGAGGGCTTCTTTTACTGCCGCTCTTTTTTCTCTCTTCAAAGTATTTTGTCTGGTTTATTCTCACCACAGGGCTTAAACATTACGTTACACGGTACGGCTTGCTTCATGCCAACGGGTGGGAAAAGGTTGAAAAATATGCTTATAAAGCAGAGAATCAGCTTTAAAGCACGATCAATAGACCAATGTTCTGGGAAGGTCATGTCTTGGCAAGCGCCTACCAGTGCAGCAGGCACAACTTAGTGGAGTGCTCTGAAGTATTTCGTTGTACACGAACTCCCGGAAAGGTTTCGACAGCGCGAAACGCGTGCGAGTGACGCGCGACAAGGCTTCGCCTCCCAAGACTGCTTAACTCACCTCCTTCGCTCGCGATCCCGCTTGTCTAGCTTCTCCAGCATCTTGGCTCGTCACTATCTCCCCTTCTATTTGCATCGAAACGCTGCGCTCGACGACAGAATGGTCCGAGCCGCTGTAGCGTAAAACCCCACGGGAGCTCGGCCTATATAGCTAGCTGGCTCCGCCAATGCACGCTCTCCGGTTGGTCTCCACCGAGCTCGCGCCTAATTACTGCGCCACGGTAAAGTGGTGAAGCAGGGAATTTTGTCGAACGCTAAGATAGCTGCGTAAAAGCACGCGTGCTTGGTAATCATTGTTCGGGTCAAAGCAGGCCCTGAGAGGCGAGAGTCGTGTCGAAAGGAAAGTTATGGGGGCTGCACTTCTTCGTTAGCCCCGAACTTTTCGGACCTCTTCCGTAAATTGCAGAGCGAGGGATGCCCACCCACCGGTTCTCTTTATATGGTAGGTCGAGGTTGAAATGTTCCTAATTTGAAGGTTTTGTATATTTCTTGCGAACTTTGATTACACATTGGGTCCTCGCGGTGGGTTTGAATGCTCAGGTTGCTTTTACATGATACAAGAAGGACGATCATCATTAGTTACACTACCTTACCGACACGCATAGAAAACATTTCTAACCTAGTTCAGTAAATGTGCAGCGGAACATATATATATATATATATATATATATATATATATATATATATATTTTTTTTTTTTCGGGAAATGCAATGATGCTGTGCACCCTTCGGAGCAATGTTAGAACGCCTGCATAACAGCCGTAGTGTGCTCGGTACGCAACCAAATGAAGACGACAATTTTTCAAGCTAAACTTTTCTGAGTCTTCTCCTTTCCTTGGGTATAATGCCTTATCGAGTAGAAAACAGGTTGGGCCAGTGAGTATGTGCCATTAAGCAAGCGCCATTTGTTAGCCAATCCCCATTAGTGCCCCTGTGTAACTATGAAATTAGGCGTATAGAACACCTAAATGAATTTAAATATTTTCTGTACTTCTCTGTGCATACATTCGTCATCAGAAATTTTTTAGTCTACAAGCATCATGCACCGACTCTGTTCTCGTTACAAAGAGAGCTCACAGCTACAGGCGCGAGGGATGTCATCGAGTCATCAGCTACTGCTGTTACGTCAGTGACTCATGCAAGATTTTCGGCATTCCTAATTTTGCGTTTGTAAAGCTTCGTGGCCAGATAGGTCGCTAGATTCAGGATCATGAAAGTGGATAGGAGTGAGCCAGAACATGATATTGTGTTGAAGCTATCTTTCCAAAACATGCTACTACTTGGCCGGTCTAAGGAGACAATTTATTTTCTAAGAGGCCTGCTGCGTGAGTGAATAACTTGACTGAGGATCTAATGCGTAGCTATGGTTACACTGGCGAAGCTTCAGGGTCTAATAATAATATTCAGAAGACATCGGCGGTGGTGGGGGCTGTACTGAGGATGTCAGGTGCATATAAAAAGTAAAGTTCTTTATTTTGAGTCAGCAGCTTTGACAACAGTTAGAGAAAGCATACCGATACCACGCGTGCGTCCGTCGTTCTCATCGTTACGCGTTGTGAATACTTTCTGCCTGCTACGTGGGTTGTTCAGTTAACTCAGACTGATTCTCTGAAATCTTTATTTATGCAAATTGTGTACCAGTACATTGTATACATTCCTATATGCCCCCCCCCCCCCCTTTGAGCGAAATGGACGTGTTCCACCGTTTCTGCCCCC